>NC_056579.1:4337015-4372611 GCF_018340385.1 Cyprinus carpio
GAGAATGGGTTGTAATAAGCGGCCAAACTGCTTACTTACCGCGGCGGGCGTTATTAAACTCACATTTTAATGCGTTTCTTTACCTGCAGCGTTGACAGCGCTGAGCTTTGGTCAAACTCACCTCTGAATGCCGCTTTTACCTGCAGTTGAGTGTTGTTAAGCTCACCGCTGATGGGCGCTCAAACCTTTGGCGCCAGAGGGCACTTTGATATCAGATTGAGAGGGGTTTTTAAACATCAAAAACCAGTTGGAGGGCCAGATAAAATGATCTAATGCCGCATTTGCCTCGCCTGGCTCGCATAGACCCGATTTTGTAGCCTATTCCTTTTTATTTTTATTTATTGTAGTCTCCGCCCATACAAGGCCAGATAGCGGGTTGGGTGTGCCAACCCAAGGCGCCAAATTTCAACACTGTTGGGTTCTATAGAAGTCTATCGGACTACCCTGCCGCGTTGAAAAATGATTTCCAAAGGTATACCCAGTCAAGTAAGGCTGGCGCCATAGGGTCCCATGACCACGCGCCAGACATTTGATCTGTGCAAGTGAGTGAGACTGTGTTGTCAGGGTCACTGTTTACTGCACAAATCTACCCCGTCGGCTTTTTATTCTCCAGTAATGTGAGAACTGTGATGCATTTTATTTATTTATCAGTAACTGTGCATATCTCCCTTACGAGTGTTATTTTTTAGTATCTTTGAGATAGTGTTATACTCAAAATATATTGTAAGGAGTACCAAACTAATATAGTGGTGGTATCCTTTCACTAATGTGTAAAACTACCGTGTACTTTTAAGGCATTAGCATAGGACTAAACAATGTATATAAAAGTATCTTTTTAGCACCGTAATACAGAATTATTGCCCTAGTGACAAAGTAGGTATTTTAGGTATTTTTAACTCAGCATCAATAAATCAAGTGCAGTACATTTCTCTATAGACTCTCTAGGTCAATAATTATTAAAAAAATCCTTAAATTGAAACTATACACCTCCATATAAAAAGAAATGCCAATAAAACCTGAAAAACCCAAAAGCCTGTAAATCCTTAAAGAAAACTATATAACATATTTTTCTTAAATATATGCATGCATGTGTGTGTATTTATATATACACAATGTGTGTGTGTGTGTGTGTGTGTGTGTGTGTGTGTGTGTGTGTGTGTGTGTGTGTGTGTGTGTGTGTGTGTGTTACCTAGAGAGTCTACTATGTCTACTAATGTCTACTAATTTGTGTGTGTGTGTGTGTGTGTGTGTGTGTGTGTGTGTGTGTGTGTGTGTGTGTGTGTGTGAAGTGTCACATCAGGACACAGCCCTCAGGAGCAATGACATGGGTATGTCAGCAGGTATTACAAGGAGAGGGTGACTTACTTAGGATATAAACCCATGTCCCCATTTTTCAAAACGCTTATAAAACTATGCAGAATGACTTTGTTTTGAGAAAGTAAAAAATGCACAAAGTTTCCTGTAAGGGGTAGGGGTTAGGTGTAGGGCAATAGCACATACAGTTTGTAAAGTATAAAAACCATTATGCCTATGGAATGTCCCCCCTAAATTCACAAAAATCTGTGGTGTGTGTGTGTGTGTGTGTGTGTGTGTGTGTGTGTGTGTGTGTGTGTGTGTGTGTGTGTGTGTGTGTGTGTGTGTGTGTGTGTGTGTGTGTCTACCAATGTCCTACTAATGTGTGTGTGTGTGTGTGTGTGTGTGTGTGTGTGTGTGTGTGTGACCTAGAGAGTCTACTATGTCTACTAATGTCTACTTGTGTGTGTGTGTGTGTGTGTGTGTGTGTGTGTGTGTGTGTGTGTGTGTGTGTGTGTGTTAAAATTTGTGCTGTCAAACGATTAATTGCATCCAAAAATGTTTTTGTCTACATAATAAATAATTAATAAATAAATACATTAAATATATATATATATATATACTCAGTATTTTGACTTTTTCCTTTATATCTCTCAATTTTGTTCACTGTATAACTTGCGATTCTGAGAAAAACTAAATCCTAATTGTGAGATATAAGCTCAGAACTGTAAAAAACTAAAAAGTCACTATTACCTTTTTAATTTTTTATTCCATGTTAGAAATTTGCTTTTAAGATTCAGCACTAAAATAATAATTTACACCAGAATTTAGCTGCAGTGTGTACGTGACCAACATCAAGTAACATTCTATTGCAAGCTTTTTGCCCCTGCATTGTTTTGTATAATGATCATCTGAAATTTGTCTCACTTCCAGGCCTTCCTTCAGACATGAACTTAATGCTGCAAGGCAGGAGAGGGTGAGCGCCACCTGTCACAGCACCCGAGGGCCCCAACAGCCCCTCATTGGGCCCTCAGGAGCCCTGCAGCAACCCCATCAGATGCAGGTAAAGTGACATGAAGTGTTTATGTTTTCGTCGGCGGGATCAGCAGGCTCACATTTGTGGCGTGATTGCTTATCAAGCTCTCTGGCACCTTGCGCTTCCAGCTCACTGCAGCTGAAGACAGGTGAGAAAATACACACACAGAGCGGGAAGAGTTATCGTCCAATGAATGCTAAAGGAGAAAGGCCAGATAGATTGCTGTTCTCACTTCTTTTTCATTTATTTACCCTTGGCCCTTATCAGGCTCGCCATGCTAACACGGGTGTCCAAACACGACAAGCTGCCACAATTAGAATCAGGAAAGGCTCTTGTAATGGGAAAAAGAGAAATCGGCAAAGCGGGCGTTAGAACATAAATTGGTTCAAAGACCCACTCCGCTCATCTAATAATCACCCGCAGATTGTCGATTTAACTGCTTCAGATGGCGTCTTGGGGGAGACCGGCCATTTGAGAATAATGTCTCGTTATGAATAATCTGAAGCTGATATTATTGAAATATAGATGAAAGTCTTATCTACCCGGTAGCCTTTGTTTTTGCATTTTCATTTAGAGCTGAATGGGGTTGCACTAGCAAAACGAAAGTTATGCTATTACAACTTATTTAACCTGAGTCCAAAAATCCAAATTTAACAAGCAAATGATGTGTTTTTTTAATGTAATCAATTTGTAAGGCAAATTAATCGCTGTTTTGTTTTCCCGTCCCCCGCAAAAGTGCCCGAACACCAGATTTTTGATTTCATGAAATATTCAATGCTCTTCTCTGTACTAAAACCCAAAAAACCAACCAGAGGAGATACAGAAACTGCACATCTGAAAATACAGTCATCTGGTACAACATACTTAATTATATATAAAATTATATATAAAATATACTATAAAATGGAGTTTCTTGTTTTTAAAAAAAAAAAAAAAAAAAAAAAAAAAAAAACAAAATTGAGTTCCCTTTCTTGATTTTCTGTAGCTAAGTGGAGAGATTTCTCTCTTTTTTTAAAAACAGCTTTTTCTTCTTTCCCCAGATGGAAAATGTTTTGGCTTAGAAGGTTCCTCACATTATGGCTCCGCAGAAGCAATAATCAGCTACTATGTTTTCATGGCAGATTTGTTTGTTTGTTTGTTTGGTTGGTTGGTTTGGTTGGTTGGTTGTTGGTGGTTTGTTTTGTTTTGTTTGTTTTTATTTATTTATGTATGTACTGTATGTATGTATTTATTTATTTATTATTTATACATACCATTACCTATTTACCTCATCTTATTTTATTTGCTATTTTCATTCCTATTAATTAACAATTTTTTTAATAATATAATTACTTTATGAACAGATAAACATTATTGTAACATATAGGAATAATAATCAATTTTTCAACAAACTAAAATCTATTAATGAAAAATTCATAATCACACACACACACCCATACACACACACACTTAAGCTCTGGGTATATACAATGTGTTAACTATTTTAATTTATATGTGAATTAATCAAAAATTATATATATATATATATATATATATATATATATATATATATATATATATATATATATTATATATATTATATATATAATACACAGTACAAGGTCAAAAGTTTGGGAAACAACATGACTATTTTTATATTGTTTTTTGAAAGAAGTTTCTTCTGCTCATCACTCCGTGCATTTATTTGATCAAAAAATACAGAACAAAAAAGGTAATGATTGTGATATATTATTACAAGGTTTAATAATTGTTTTTTTTTAATTGTATTATACCTTTAAATTATCATTTATTTCTGTGATGCAAAGCCTGAATTTTTAGGATCCTTATCACATGATCCCCCCCCCTTTCCAGAAATCATTCTAATATGAATGCCCCCCCCCCCCCCCCCCCCCCTTTCAGTATCAAAGCCTTTGGCCCCCAAACAGTTCTGCTGACTTAATATTTTTTCAGAACATGTGATACTTTTTTAGTGGGATACTTTGAATGAATAAAAAGTAAAAAACAAAAAAAAAAAAAAGGAAGCTATGAATTTAAAATAGAAATATTTTGTAATAACAATATACACACAATCTGGTCAGTAATTTCGGGCGGTGCTGGCAGATAAGCTCCTTTTTTTCTTCTATTTTCTAAATATAAATCATATACTTTTAATTCAGCATAGGAATCGTGTTAATTGATTAATTAAAGTGATACGTAAGAAATATATGTATATTCAGATGAACATATATAATTATGTACTGAGAAGTGTTTTTTTATTGTTTGAATAAAATGGCAAGTTACTTTTTAAACTGTTTATTCATCATTAATATATTAGACAGCACTGAACTGTATATCCCAACACTCTATGAACGAAATCAGAATTTCATAGAATATTTCTAAGAGCGATCATTGTATATACTGGTATTGTACATGGGGATCACCACACTGAAGGCGTGGAGCTAATGATGCTGATATATTCATGCTTTTGCCATCCAACAGGAATAAATTATTGCTTTTTTAAAGTAATATTTCAAATTGAAACGACTTATTGAGTTAAAGTTGCTACATAATATTTCACAAGATTTTATGAGTTTTTTTCTCAGTAATATTTGAATCAGGAGATAATATGCAGGCTTTGAATGAGCAGAAGAAACTTCTTCTTTTTCCCCCCCCCCCCCCCCCCCCCCAATAACATTATACAAAATAGTTAATGTGCCTTCCGAGAAACTTTTGACCTGTAGATTGTATGTATATATAGTGATAGTAGTCATGGGATATATATAGTTATAATATCTATATATAGATAGTTATATTCTTAAATCTATATATTATATATATATGAATAGTATTAATATATTTTCATGCTAATTTTAGATTCTTAATAAAATTATAGATATAAGTAACTATAGATATTGTAATTTTTTTAAAGTGCTTAATAATTGAATAATAATAATGTATGTTTTTTCCGACAGACTAAAATTTTAGTTAACTTTTTGGCCCCATATTACTGATCTGTCCTTCACAAAATTACCGCATACTTTGCCCTATATAACTAGTTTCCTATTGTAGTTTTTGTTTTTATTGTCGTCATGAGAGTATTCAACTCGACATGTTAATGTGGGTCTAATCAGATCTCTATATGAGTGTGTACTGTTAACTATCTCATAGTTGTTTAGCTATTTAGGCTCCTCAAGGGAGCATCATTGATGCACCTACTTTCGCTTTCATGCGCTGGTGCTCCCATTTAGCCTCCTAAAATAAATTTGGAGACAACTAAATAATTGCTATGTGGCTATGGTAGCTCAGTCTGATATTATACCTTTTATTTGAGCTAACTGGTTCCTTATTGAGCAGTCTCTTCCGAAAACACTCAGTCGTGAGATTTTATCATCCACACTTTCTCCACGACAGAACTCTAAATTTTTGCTGTTCTTTATGTAATCTGCATCGATTGTGTAATAGGAAAGTCCTGTGAGACCTCGTTTTGTCGATAATTTCTCTCCTTCTTTCAGTGCTGGTCATATATATAGATTCAAACCAATAGCTCTGCTTTATGAATGCATATAAAACAGGATGAATACTTTGCCCATTGCGGATATGCTGTGCCAATTAAGCGCTATATCAGGATGTGCGAGTGTGTATATGACTCATTAGTTCGGCTTTTAAAACAGTCCTTATTTCATGGAGTGTCGGGAGCAGAAATGGAGGCAGATTATATTTGCAAATTGCTCATTCCCCAGAATTGTGTGTGATATGCATTGGCTCCACATGCTTTTCCGGAGATAATGCAGCTGGGTAAATTATACATACATTCATATCCGTGGACTAAGGCCTTCTCTATTCCGCTGACCAAGCGTCTAATGTATATCGTTATCCGAGCTCATTGGCCGGCTCTAACAACCTATGAAAATGGACTTTTTGGCCATCAGAAGCTTCAAAGGTCTCTTATGTGGCCAGAAAAACCTTCCTCTCTCCAGACAGTATTCAGATGTGACCTGTGAGCGGCATGCATAAATCTCAGCCTGGAAAACTGCACAGGACGGGAACACTCTGCAACAGACACAGCCTCCTCTTTGTGAGGGCTTTCAGTGGTTAGCGTGTCTCTAGATTTAGAAAGTCTATTTGTTTTGCTCGATTAGGTTGGCATATGAAGTATTTCCATGGCTCCTCTTGATTCATTTACCCTAATTACCATCCAGCGACAGACTCAGGGAAGCTTGAAATATCAAGGCCACGGCAAACCAAACAAATGAGCTGATTAATGGGAACTGTATGAATGAGTTATCCGGCCTGTTATTCAGATCTCGTGGGCAGTCTTAAAAAGAAATGTTTCTTGGACTATGAGGGTGGATGTCATTGAAACTCATTCATTGTCCAGGTAACATTTTCACCATAACCAAAAGGAAAAACTTAAAAGAAGGTAAATGTAGCATGAAACATTTTAGACTGTTACAAATTTATATGTATTTACATTAATATATATTTACATTTACATTTATTCATTAGCAGACGCTTTTATCCATTAATCTAACACAATATTTTTTTTAATAATACTACTAAGTTTAGCATAGTTTTTTATATATAAACATGGATAGTATATTATATTATTTTCTTATTAAAATCATAAATCATTGGGGTTTTTTTCTGCCAGCCACAAACACCCTTTGTTTTGTGTGTGTGTTACATCATATAAAGTTGTGTGTATAATATTGATATATAAAATCCTGAATGAATACGAATGTAGAAGAATTTATAGTCTTTATTCAGGGCATTTACAACTGTTTTTTTTTTTTCTGTTGCCCACAAAACTGGTAATAACCTATAATTAATGATATTTATGAATTTATCTAATTGTATAGTTAATAGACGTTTTCCTGCTGACGACCATCGGAATGTTTCCACACAGGTTTCCCTACAGGTCCTGCCATTAGTCAGAGAAAGAAACAAATCAAGCAAAAAGTGTTTAAATAATCACACTCTAAAATTTACCGTTCATCTGGTTTTGCTGCAGCATCCCGGAGGAAATAAGGAAGCCGTGAAAAGGTTTGATTCAGCATTTCTAAAGAAGCAATGTTTTTCCTGGAGGCGGCCAAGCGTCGGCATGGCAGTCACATTCTTGTGTTTTTTTTTTCACGGTTTACCATTGTGAAATATTGACAAGGTTAAAGATTGAGACCCTTTTGTTCCCCCTCCTTCCTTCTCACACGACTGAAAAGAAAATAGCTGATCTTCCAGCAAAATATGACTCATGCCTGCAAGACCATCATACAGAGGCCATCAATCGCTGATCAGCACTAACCACTCTTCAACTCACCGTAAAATGTTTTGTTGAGTTTGGTTTAACTTTTTTCATCACTGGCTGTCTTGACTCTGTACACCTACTAAACACTTCAAGCAGTTCAGAAAGTGAAGATGTTCTTTCTACTGGACATTGCTGACGGACATAGGAAAGGAAGAAGACCTTTTAAGAGACGTTTTCTCATTGAATGAAATGTTCCACGCTTTCATACCTCTGACAGGTCGACACAAGCTTGATGATTTTTTGACTAAAAATCATCTATATGATTATAGACAACCCAGATAAAAACAGCATTTTAAGTCAGATCACTGATTAAGGAACAGACACCAGCTGTCAGCCTTTAGCACTGGCAAGTCCACCTTTATTTGTGTAGCGCTTATATGCAATACTGATGACACAGTATCACACGTTGTGTGTGTGTGTGTGTGTTGTAGGGTGTGTGTGTGTGATGTGTGTGTGTATTTTATTATTTCTAATAGGGTATATGCGAATATAGGACAATTATACAGTATTTGTATATCTATCCTGTATGTTGTTTTGTGTTGTGTGTGTGTGATGTATCATTGAATAAAAGTTACTATTTCTATTCATCTCAGAAGTTGCATATCAAAAAAACTGTTTAAACGTGAGTATACGATTTCATTAGTGTACTAGAAAACAAGTTTGTTACCTCCCCCCCAAAAAAAAAAAAAAACAATTACAAAACCATGTTTTGAGGTACATTTTAGTACGAATTCTATTCTGATTACTTTCATGTTACAATTTTATTTAAAGTAGGTTTAGTCCTATGTATTACTAATAGTATTATATTATTAGTATATATAGACCATATATACAGGCGCTATAGATATATATATATAGATATATATATATTTATAGATATATATTATATCTATTATTAACAAAAAAAAAAAAAAAAAAAAAAAAAAACAAAAAAAAAAAAAAAATAGTACGTCTTTAATATGAAGTTGATAACGTTGTGTAAAAAATACTCCTTTTTTTTTTTTTTTTTTTTTTAAAGAGTTGACCTACGAATTCCATGCAAGTTACATATTCCTAACCTGCCACAAGAATTATTATTACAGGCTCAATTTCAGTCTAATAACTCTTGTCCATCATTATTCCCAGTAAGAAAACATGCAACATGTTGTAATAAGGCCCACATTAAGAATTATACACATATTAAGCATTTAAATACTTTTAAACAAATATTTTGAATTTGTTGAACGTTCAATCATGCTTCAAACTTGTGGTCAGAAACAATATCGTTTTCTTACATGTCAGTCATAGCAGAAGTAAGCCCCAAGATTAAGTCAAAGCCCATGTCAAAAGAAAGGGCTGCCGGTTGTGATTTTGTCACAATGAGGTGTATAAAGGATAAACACCATCGCGAGCTTTAAGATAAAGCAACAGCCCCATTTGTCCCTCGCTATCACCTTAGATTTCAGTTAATTTTTTTTTTTCTTTTTTAAACATTTGCATGATTCTCCTGTTTCAATGTGTTTTTTTTTCGGATCGGATAGTAGCATGCAAAATCCAATTTAGCGAGAGCAATCTGGTCAATGAAAAAGTGACTGTGGTCAACAAGAGAGTGGGCTGTAACTAAGGATATATTTTTTGAGTGCTGTATTTTTATTCATGTGCCAAACAGATGTTGATTCCAGCACTGACAAACCATCATGAAATCAGCAGTGTGTCCTGAGGTCAAAGGAGCGTGGAGACAAACAGCTGATAAAAACATCACAATAAACCACAAGTAATCCATACCACTCCAGTCCAGCAATTAACATCTTGTGAAGCAAACACCTGCATGTTTGTAAGAAACAAATCCATCATTAAGATGTTTTAACTTCAAATGTTGCTTAAAATACGGGTCCTCTATTCATAATAATCCTTTCTCCAGTAAAAAAAATAAATAAAATTTGTATCAGGAGAGAAATATGCACAGATCTAGCAACGTTTAGAAGACAAAACAGTCCTAAGCAAATATGTCAGTGGATTCTGATGTGAGAGGAAAACAAGAGATGGAATTTTTCACCGGAGGGAGCATTATTATGGATTATGGAATCGTATTTTCACCAAAAATAAAAGTTTGAAGTTAAAAATCTCTTATGGATTTATAATTTACAAACACAGCTTTTCACTTCACAAGATGTTAATTGCTGGACTGGTGTGGTGTGGATTACTTGTGGATTATTGTGGTGTTTTTATCAGCTGTTTGGACTCTCGTTCTGACGGCACCCATTCACTGCAGAGCATCCATTGATGAGCAAGTGACCGTGATGCTGCACTTCTCCAAATCTGTTCTGATGAGGAAACAAACTCATCTACATCTTGGATGGCCTGAGTAGGAGCACATTTTCAGCAAAATTTTCCTTTTTGAGTGAACTATTCCTTTAATGAATAAGGAGAGTGTTTTTATGACAGTGGTGAAGATTCAGGATAAAAGCGTATCATAAATGCAAATCACAAATCATGAAAATTAAAACTCTTGGAAGATGAAGGGCTGGTCCGAACGCGAGGGAGATTAAGAGAGATTAAAACTGCTTAATACCAGGCAGTGTGTTACTGGATGACTCTCCATGCAGCCGCGACAGGAAAGGTGACTTTAGCTGAGAAAAGAAAGACTTGAGCCATCACCTGAAAGAAAGATTTTGCCCTGAAGTGATGGATGGTATAAAGAAAAATGTTAGGTTAACACTTAGTTAAACCGATTGTAATTGTCATTCTGATGTACAGTATCTAGAAGTTTAAGTTAATTATACCTGATGTAACTATGATGCAATAAGTTTCCAGATTGTTTTTGCTGCTTTTTTGTCCTTGACAGATGTTGTCAGTATAGAAAACAGCTGCATGAAGATGCTTTTTATTTTGTGTTCCAATAAAAAATAACAGCATATGGGCTTATTATTCAATAATTATTACTTCTGACATTTTTGCTGGTTAGCTTCAATAAATGATTATTTTGGACTGAGATGGACCCGAAGAAATGGTATCCACAAAAATAGTAATCAGCTCAACTTTTTTCAGCATCGATTATAATCAGAAATGTTTCTTGAGCAGCAAATCAGCATATGATTTCTGAAGGATCAAGTGACTTTGAAGACTGGAGTAATGATGCTGAAAATTCAGCTTTGCATCACAGGAATAAAATTACATTTTACAATACATTCAAATATAAAACAGCTATTTTAAGTAAGTGAATAAATGGATCATAAAACAGTTTAACTTGAATATTAGATGCCATTAGAGTACTAGACAATAAAAATAAAATAAGTAAATACAACTAAATTTTTCCTAACCTTCATTAAAAAAAAAAAAAAAAGAAAGAAAGAAAGAAAAGATAAAAATATAGATTTAATGTTACTCATTGAAATTATATATATATATATTTTTTTTTTTTTTAAATAAAATTAGGCAATAATACATTATCTTAAAAAGTTAAATAAACATTGTAAATTTTTGAACTGAAAGGAAAAATAGATGCTGTCTATGCATTAAATCTTTTATCACAAAAAAAATTAACCAATTTAATATTTTTCTATTAAACATTCTATTCCCATGGATTTAATGTTACACAATTTTATTAATTCTATTATTATTATTATTATTATTATTATTATTATTACATTATTAACAGCAGCACTGATGTTTATTAATCCATGGCATTTTATTTTGCCCCCCCCCCCCCCCCCCCCCCCCCCCCCCCCCCCAAAAAAAATTGGTAATAATAATATGAAAAATATGAAAAAAGTTTAAAAAAAAAAAAAAAAAAACATGCTTTATTTCAACAACAACAACAACAAAAAAAATCATGAATTTTGGTTTCTGACATCAGAAACTAGTCGTTTTTGCAGGTTAGCTTCAATAAATGATTATTTTGGACTGAGGTTGCGGTTTTGAGGAAGTTAGTGTATGTTTTATTGTGCTTCAAACACTCTGGAGCACTTTAAGGGCAAGGACAATTTGATTTCCCCTTGATATGAGCCCTTAGGGTCAGAAAATGATCCGTTTTGGTGCTATAAACCTTGACTAATAGTCCAAGTGGACCTGAGGGGGAAACATAAATAAATAAAGCCAAATAAAAATATATGATATGACTGCTTTAAAACATCCAAAGAGCACACAAGTGATCTCAGTATGCCGCAGCACAAATCGCCTCGGAGATAGACACCATGTTGGTTTATAGTTTCTGTAAACCACACATCCTCAACAAAGTGATTTCCTGCTGGCAAAAATCAATAGTACTCCTGTTATGTTTACACCACGACGGCAGACAGACATGGCCAGATCAAGACTGGAAACAATCTCTTCTGCTTCGTTTCATCTTCACTGATGGACAACAGAGTTTACCTGCCCCCGAAAGTTCATTTTCAGAAAAAGAGCAACCTCACCTCAGGAAGAGTGTTTCCTCCGCAATGAGACACACAGGCCCTCGTGTTGTGTCTGCGAACACGCATTAGTCAGCCGAGACCAGTCTTTATGGGAAAAATATGAAGTCCTGCCAGTTGCCTTGTAAATATGATGTTGAACATTACCGCGGCTCCATTTATTTTTAGACAGCGTACACGGATCATGTATCACTGTTAGCACGGCAGCAAAAATGTTCGCCATCATTTATGAAGAATATCTCCAATTTAATAAACCAGTTGTGTGAATGGAAGCCACAGCGTTGGGGAGAATAATGGCTGGTATAACAGCATGTAACATCTGTAATACCTGTGCTCTCTAAACTGTAATTTTTATGCTTACTGTATTTATCTAGAGCAGTAATTGGCAAACCAGCTGAACCCCGGAATTACACTGTTCAAAAGTTTGGGGTCAGTATTATTCATTTTTTTCAACAAGGACAGTAAAGACATCTGTAATGTGACAGAAGATTTCTATTTCAAACAAATGCTGTTCTTTTGAACTTTTAATTCATCATGCATCATGGTGGCACAATACTGTAATGATGCTGAAAATTCAGCTTTGCATCACAGGAACAAATTACATTTTAAAATATATATTACAATTTTAAATTTAAAAAATAACTTAACATTAAAAAATATTATTTTACATAATAATAATAATAATAATAATTCACAATATAAAAAAAAAAATCTAAAATATTAAAAATCTTACGAACCCCAAACTTTTGAAAGTTTTATGAAAGACTTTCATTTATTTTTTGAGAAATTGTAAAATAAACATGGCAGTCCATTATTATTTTTATACTTGTGATTGACATTTTTTCATATTTTTTCTCTATATGTTCAGTATATGTATATACAGTATATGCAATAATACATTGTATTTAAAAACATTAAATCGAAAAGTTTAAAAAGATGCTGTCTGTGCACATTTTTATTGTTTAATTTCTAATGTAAAACAGTTTAATTTATTAAATCCCATTAAAGTATTAAATAACATCTTTTGTCATCTCAAAAAAGTAAAAATTTATTTTTAATATTTTTTAAATTAACATATATTTGTTTTAATTTTACCATTTTTTTTTAGCTTTTTATTTATTTTACAAAAAATGTTCTATTCTCATGGGTTTAATATTACACATTTTATTTATATTTTATATTTAACCTCAACATTAATGTTTATTCATTCACTGTATTTTGTCTAGTTTTTATTTATTAATTTTGTATTTATTGAGAACATGCTGAGATTCTTGTTGTTTTGTACTTAATACTGCTTAGATTTTACTGAAAGTATTTCTTTCTTTAATAGCATCAATGTAGTTAGCTACCTTTTATTTATAGCTTTTTAAATTAGTTTGACTGCATTAAATTAAATTATGAGCTTATAAGTTTAAAAGTAGCTTTTCGCCAACACTGATTATGCTCCTTTATTCCATAGCATTTTACGATGTGTGAAACTTCTTAATTTGTGACGGCAACAATGTTAAAACATAAAATGATTAAAAACACGCGCACACACAGTGTGGTGGAAATGACTTGAAGTGCTGGTTCCAGTAATGAAACAGAGGCATGTATGACCTCTTTTTTTTTTTTACTGTAAGCACAATGACTTTGATGTGTTGGAGTTATACCCTCATGTTACTGTATTGTTTCCAGTGACCTTCGGCTGAATTCCAGCACACCCCCGACCTACAGTCGCGAGTACAGTAGCAGAGGCGTGACCCTGACGTGACCTCTGTCAAAGGCTCCAATAGGATTGTCATCCAAAGACCCCCAGTCGCCACCCAACACTGCCCCAATGACTCCAATTAAGGTGGCCCGACGTGACAAAGATAAATGAGTGTTTTGGCGGGGAGCAGTAATTGCGTGGATACGACCCATTACCTGCCCTTACCAGGTGTAATTATTAAGCCAGTGGTGCTGAACAAATGTGAGTGGAGTAAGAGCCTGGAGGCGCCGCTGAAAAACGCCCCAGTCTCACCTCGTCCGCACTCCACAGCTGTCTCTCCTCCAGACCAACAGCCACGAAACACCAACCTCTCCGACTGATGGAGCTCCGGACCTGCACAGAGACAGCAGCGCTTCTGCACTCCACACAACCAGTGCTGCAATGTAGGTTACATTAAACTGGTCAAGCTGGAGTAGTCTGTTAAGTTTAATCAATAATAAAGTTATTAACTTAACCCATTATTGTTCCAAACCTTTATTATTTTCTCCAAACCACTTGACCGCTGTAGGCTGGTTATTACTGATTTATTTATTGTTTGTTTGTTTGTTTGTCAAATGACTTTTCCTCTTTAGGCTTATTTGGTTATTAATTTATTTATCCATCCATCCATCCATTCTGTAAACCACTTGTCATCTGTAGGGTTGTGGTTGGTTACTTGTTTGTTTGTTTCCATCCATCCATCTGCTTGTCCTCTGTAGTATCATTACTATTCATCACTATTATTTATTTAACATATTTTTTTAATTTCAGTTTTAACTTCGTTAAATAAGGGTAGTCATTTCATTTCCTTAAATCTGGTTAATGTTTTATCAATTGCCTGGATTCAAATTCTATTAATATAAATTAAATAAAACATTATCAATTTCAAGCTCAGAAAAACTAAAAATAACACACTGATGCAAAACCCAGCTGCCAAGCTCAGAAAAGCTAGAAATAACACGTAAAATAACACAATTATACTATAGTCCGATGCTTACGTTATACATTTTATCTTTTCAAATCTATTTATCTATATTTTCATGGTCTTGTGTTCCATATAAATCATCATCTGTTTTATTGTATCAATTCCAAACAAAACCTTCTGGCAATAAACTCGAACAATCTTCTGAAGATCTGCTTTTGTGTTCCAGTCAAAGAAAGTGAATAATATACCGTCAGAACAACATGCACACTAACAATGCCAGACAGAGCCTTTTGTTAGAAACGGCTGCAGATACTATAATGCACATGCTGTCGAGATTTATTTGTAGCCTTTCTAAACATCTTCTTTTCATTCCGCACACACACAAAATGAACAATGTGCAGCCTGTCGTCTTTCAGAAGTTCCTGTTGTTGGCATGTTTATGTTAGTCGGTGACTTTGGATATTGAGACTGCATGCTAGCGACGTCACAGAACGCCGCATCTGTCTCGGCTCTCCAAACCGGAGCTCTGCAGTCTCTTAATGTATCCGTGAGCGGAGAAAACTGCTGTTTGCTTCCGCTCTCCATCTGTAAAAGGTGTCCAATTTCATTTTACCTGCTGCTGTTGTTGGATTCGGGCCCATCCCAGCATACAAAAAGGCATTAACTTAAGCACTCTTCTCCTGGACAGAGAGCAATGTCTTTTATTTGTATTATTCAATGCAATTTCTCGCCCCTCATATGTTTGGCCCCGTATGTTGTGGAAGTGTTTCTTAAGTCTCCTTAATCATTTTATGGAGCTGGCTGCAGGAGGACAGGGACATATATTTGAGGCGAATGGCGAGTGTAACTTAAGGTGATGCTATCAATTACGGCGGGCCGCCCGCAGAAGATATACGGCAACAATAGCAGCACTGCAGCGTAGGGCCAAAACCAGAAAGGATATATTTAAAATACAGGTAGTCATAAGTGAGGAACATTTAACACACTCACTACAGCCCCCTGGAGACTACTGATGCAAATAGCAAGTGATGGGCAGCACCAGGCAACAATATAAGCTGTAAACTCCAGAGATAAGAATGTTGCATTAGATTCCCACAATGAAAAAAAAAAAAAAAAAAAAAAAAAAAAAATCTGAACATTTTGCTACCATTCTTATTAGGTTAAGCCAGTGGAGTCTCTCATCATACCACTGGTTAGCCTCTGGTGTGTCTGTGCACATTCGTGTGTTCTGGAGGAGGTGTGGCTTTGGAGAATGATTTTCAGGGAGGGTGGGATCATGCTTTCAAAGCTAACTTGCTACAAGCTTTAAGTTATGAAAACGTTATTTCTAAATGCTATCTGAACATCCAGTTTTTTAAAATGTTTACAAACTTTTTTTTGTTTTTGTTTTTTTGTTTTTGTTATGCGAACATCATTTTGCCAATATTATGGAAATGTTACTCTTGAATGTTCTCTAAAACATTTCAGAAAAAAAAAAAATCCATGAATGATGTATATAAAATTATATATATATATTTTTTAAATACAATGTATAAATAATATTACGACGTATACATAGGTTAAATAATATAAATTTTTAAATGATAAAATTTTATGAAAAAAAAATAATTTTTTCATACTATGACCAGAACAAAGCCCTTAAAGTGTAACAATTATTAGTGTTATTTTAGTATAATTTATTGATTACTATTGCAGAATTAATTACTGTACAGGTGCATTATCCATTAATTTTACAGACATTTCTGTTAATTCTAAAACACAACGCAATGAAGTGAAAAATTCTAAATACAGGTAAAACACCTGTAAAAAAAAAAAAAAAAAAAAAAAAAAAAAAAAAACATCAATACAATAAATTCCTTCATATAAATACAGTAAAGTGTGCCCTATTTTTACAGTTTTTTTTAAGTGTAGCTTTTCCTTTTGTATTTTCAGATTTCTTTTTTTCTCTAATTTTACTTTGTCAATTTAAGTAGTTTTAAGTTTTATTTTATTTTTATGTTTTTGTCATTTTAATTTTTCTATCTACCTTTTAGTTTTAATAATTTTAGTATTTTAACTTATATTTAACTTATATTTCAGTTAGTTGACGAGGCATATTTTTTTTAATTTTCATGTTTTTCATCTCATTTATATTTAATTATATTTATATTTATCATTTATATTTAATTTAATTCCAGCTTTATTTCAATTCTCAAAAACGATTTTTAATAGTTTTGTTTTTGATAACAATAATGTACTTATTATCTCAAAAACTTGAAGAAAGAGCATAGAAATCTGTCATAATCATTGCTATGCTCATCAGTTTCATAAAAGGTATCTAATTACTTCAAAAAATGTGTTCACATCAACAACTGTCAAGGACACTCTAGGAATATGTGTTTGAGGATCTAGAGGTAAATATAAGACAAAGACCTTGAGAAATGGAGATCTCATATGGTGCTGTAATCGAGCAGTGGCTCTGCTATTGTTTCTATTGTAAAGAAACCAAGAGAAAGAAAGAAAAAAAACATCATGGTCTTTTTCAGGAAAACCATTTTCTTCATGCTGCCCTGACAGCTCACACACCATCAACTTTGTATTCCCTCTCTCTTCTTTGTTAACAAGCAAATCTTTGGTATTCCCATCTCTCTTCTTTTTTGACAGAAGTTGAAAAATAGGTTTCTGTTTCCGCTTGTAAGTGGGAGTTTCTCTCATGGCCCAAATCATGCTTCTGACAAACAGCACAAACTCGTCATCTTTTAACATCAGTCCGGACGTATACATTCAAAGCAGATATTTCTTTGTAAAGCTCTGTAAATGTTTGATACTGTACTGTGTACCGGATTTGATTTATCTTGCTGTGTATCCCAGTGAATAAGGATTTTGCTTTTTCATCTTTTGAAATAAGAGTCTTGATGAGCTATGTAAACATATGTTAATATGCAGCATTCACAGCTCAATTCTAGTCCACAGAGGACACTTATTTTGAAACTTCAAAAATATCTCATTCAGAAATTGACATGTTAATGACATCCAAGAGCTCATTAGCATAAAACACATCAGCATATTAACAGATATTCTGTATTCAGTACTCTCCATGGGCGTGGTTAAATATGAGATGAGATTAGCTAATCATAACAGGTCATTTACAAATAGACTGTAAAAAAAAGGATCGTAATTGTAAATAAAGATTATTGGAGTACATTTTTATTTACAAGAAAATACTATTTCAGTTTTTCCATTTCTGAGTGAAACTTGTGTCTTTACCTTTATTTTATATTTTGTTGCCTAATCCAGTAACATTCAGACATTTTTATTGTAGCTGATGTGTACAAATGTATTTATGTTTTCTATATACACTACCCTTTAAATGTTTGTTTGTTTGTTTTTTAAGAAATTAATACTCATTATTCAGCAAGGATACATTTATTGATCAATACTGAAAGTAAAGACATTTATAATGCTACAAAAGATTTCTTTTTAAAATAAATACAGCTTTTTAACTTTCTATTTATCATAAATCTGAAGAAAAAAAAAGATTATATAACTGTTTTTGAAATTGATAAATGTTTCTTGAGCAGCAAATCGGAATTAGAATGATTTCTAAAGGATCATGTGACACTGAAGACTGGAGTAATGATGCTGAAAATTACATTTTACAAGATATTAAAATACAAAACACTTATTTAAAAATTTTATAATAATTTGCAATACTACTGTTCATACTGAGAAGATCTCATCAAACGGACCACAGACTTTTGAACAGTCGTGTATTGTTTCTATTTTCTTTTTTTGTCTCCCATTTTTCAAATGATGAGAAAATAATGTGAATTTTTCTCCATATGCCGAACACAGGTCCTGAACTAGAAAGGCCACCCATGAAGCCCCCTATGAAGTGAGCATGAAGCCCAGATGTGATCCTGAGCAGTGTGGCGGAAGCGAGCCTATCTGTATCGGCTCTCACAGCAGAGGGTCAAAGGTGACGTGATGCTTGTTCTGTGTAGGAAGCAGACATTGGGGACTCTGATCCAGGGTCAGTGGAAGATCATCATGCAGACAGAGGTGTGTGTATGTGTGTGTGTGTGTGTGTGTGTGTGTGTGTGTGTGTGTGTGTGTGTGTGTGTGTGTGTGTGTGTGTGTGTGTGTGCGTGCATCTAATACCCCTCACATCTGTTCAGCGACAGAGGAAGAGCGCGCTATAATCTCACACCTGCTGCAGGACGACACGCAAGACACATGCAGCTGCTGAGGATCAATGATGCCACCGGCACACGCGTTCACACGTTTACTTACACACACACACACACACACACACACACACACACACACACACACACACACACTTCTGCATGCCTGACTGAGCACACACACTGTGTTTAGAAGATAGGACAGAAACATACTTGAGCACACAGATGTGAATCCTGTCTATCTATCTATTGTTCTTTCTATCGTTCTGTCTGTCATCTATCTATCTATCTATCTATCTATCTATCTATCATCAATCTATCTATCTATCTATCTATCTATCTATCTATCGTTCTGTCATTCTATCTATCGTTCTATCATTCAGTCGTTCTGTCTGTCTGTCTTCACTCTATCTATCTATCTATCTATCTATCTATCTATCTATCTATCTATCTATCTATCTATCTATCTATCTATCTATCAGTCTATCATTCTATAGTTAAATTTATCATTATATCTATCTATCATTCTATAAGCTTTGCTTTTCCAGATAAAAATGCAATTCTATGAATTTCGTTGTAATTCTGCTTCCTTACATTTGATTTGGAATTCTTTATCCTGCTTGCTGCTTGCATTGGGAAGTCATGGCCTAGTGGTTAGAGAGTTCGACTCCTAACCCTAAGGTTGTGGGTTCGAGTCTCGGGCTGGCAATACCACGACTGAGGCACCGAACCCCTAACCGCTCCCCAGGCGCCGCAGCATAAATGGCTGCCCACTGCTCCGGGTGTGTGTGTGTGTGTGTGTGTGTGTGTGTGTGTGTGTGTGTGTGTGTGTGTGTGTGTGTGTGTGTGTGTGTGGTGTGTGTGTGTGTGTGTGTGTGTGTGTGTGTGTGTGTGTGTGTGTTCACTGCTGTGTGTGTGCACTTTGGATGGGTCAAATGCTGAGCACAAATGGCTGTATATCACTTTCACTTTCATACAATATGTCAAAAATTAGGAGGAACATGTTTTCCAAGGATTTCCACAAATTGATTTGTTTGAGAAAAACATGAAAATATGCAGTTACTTTCTGTTAATTAGATTGCATTGCTGGATTTAAAGGGATAGTTCACCAAAAACTAATTATTCACTCTTCAAAATATCTTGTGTTCAACAGAAGAATCTCAAAGGTTTTTTGAGGGTGTGTACTGTAAATGAAGACAGAATTTTCATTTCTGGGTGAACCATCCCTTTAAATTATTTTCTGTAATCAATATCTGGTGAAAGTCCTTTTTTTGCTCCCACAAACAATTCAGGTGCAGCTTTTTTAGCACCTGAACTGCTTGGAAATACTTAGGCCTGTTGATCTTTTTTCAAGTTCAACATAATTAACAAATTCCCTACTATTTTTACTTAAAGAGCCTCCGTCTTATTTCAGTTTAATTATGGGTTGTACACACACTCACTTGAGTCTGACATATATATATATATATATATATATATAGAAATATATATATATATATATATATCTATATATATAATATATATCCAATATATATATACAGCACAAGTCAGAAATTATGAAGCGTAAAGAGGCAGGACGGGAAATAGCAGGAAAGCATCCGCAGGTGCTGTGCCACACTTGATCGGCACCCATTCACTGAGATTACTACAGCGAGGAGAGCGCTATCATTTTATCAACCCATTCCAACCTTTTCCTCTCCTTCACACTAACCTTTCCTTCACTTGTTCCCTCCCTCAGAAACGCCTGCAGCTCCAGGGAGCGTACAGAAAAGACAGAGAGAGAGGAAATCTGACAGAAACAGAAAAGTGAGATATTCTTCATGCCGTCGTGGCAGCACATGAAATATGCAGCTGTCCCACTTTTTGGAGCTTCACAATTAATCTAATGTTTCTCCAGCAATCCTGACGGTGGTAATCCAGATCCCAGGGGTGAAGCGACGGCCGGATCTGCCCCAGAGGAAGGGCCGGGGATTACAGGAGAGACGACGCCAGAGAATATCCACCCATTACTGAGAACAAGCCAGCAGGTGGTGGAGATTTATCCAAAGAGTCCACAGAGGAGGTGTTGAGAGGCCCACATGTGAGTAGGAGAACACACACACACACACACACACACCGAATTCATAAGTGACAGTCTTTAATAGAAATCCAGCCTTTTTCAGTAGGAAGTAGATTAAATAGTATTATGCCATGGTCTGTCTGAATACTCGATTCTGATTGGCTGGCAGTTGTTGATTAAATTTGTTTAACTGCACAGGTAGTTCCAGGTCAGTTTAATCACGTTCTATATTAATTCGCTTCCTATAAACATTGGTATGCTGTAGATGACGAATATAACTGTCATGTTTATCATTCTGGTCAAATATGTTTGTTCATTACTTTCCACGTCGTGCATTCAAATATTTTAATGCACAGCTAGCCGTTGATTATCTCTTACTTATTCCTACACACCAGGATGGTATATACTATATATTTATGGTAGGAAATTAACAAAATATCTTGATGGAACATGATCTTTACTTAATATCCTTATGATTTTTGGCATAAAAGAAAAATCATTAATTTTGACCCATACAATGTTTTTTTGGCTATTGCTACAAATATACTCCAGCGACTTAAGACTGCTTTTGTGCTCCAGGGTCACATATAAAACTCTGCATAGATTTCTTCCCAAAAAGAATGTTTGCACTAACATTGTCTGATTTTAAAACTTACATTCGACAGATCCTGCGTAAAGTTTGCTCAAGATTGTGCCTGTGCTTTTTAGTATTAAGTAGTCTACTGTTATAGTATTTATTAATATAATATTATGTTAATTTATTAATATAATTTGAACTGGCCTTTATTTTTATATTTTCAGCTTTAATTTTACATTTATTTTTAGTAATTTTGTTTAGTGCTTGTCTCTTTTTTATACATTTCTATTTAGCTTTATTTTAATTTTAGTAATTGTAATATTCAAACCTAAACTTATTTCATTTAATAAAACTTTGATTGATTTTATCTCATTTTTAGCTTTAGTGATTTTACTACTTACTTACTACTTGAACTTTTATTATTGCAATTAGTAAATATATTTTTTTGCCTTATTTTATTTAAGTTTTAGTTTTTGTAATTCAGTACTTAACCTTATTTAATAGAGTCAGTAATTTCTGATTAGTTTTAACTTATTTTTTATCTGTTTTAGTTTAAGTAAATGTAATACTTTTATTTCGATTAGTATTTTAGCTTTATTTTAAGTTTTGATTTTAGCAATTTTTTAACTTAAAAAGTTTTTTTTAAGTCATATTTTTTTTCATCTAATATTTATATTTTCTTTCTGCTTTATCTCTGCTTTGTTTTAGTTTTAGTAGTTTAAGGTTTAGTTAACAATTTCAACACCAAAAGCAGAACTTAAAACACTTTGTTTTTATGCATGAGCTCATCTGCATATAATTTCCATATGCATATGGCCATCCAGACACATGATGCTACAAGGAAAATAGATTATACAGAAGAAGCCTTGAAAATGGTTATAAAAACCTAAATTATGCTGGCTTTGGTGCAAAAAAAAAGTAGACCTCAGGAAAACACATTAAAAAAAAAAACATGTCATCATAACTTTGTAATGTGGGCAGTGATGGTTCATTAGGGAGTTTTCAAGTGAAGCTGATATGTAAATCAGTATTGATTAAAAGACTGCAGTAGGAGTTATTACATCTTTAATCATTGATGATGCTGCTTCCATATAAAGATTATTTTTCCCTGATATCCTGATAATTAGCAACACATTAAATACTGTAATTCCAATCACCAACCTAATACCAATCACCCTGCATCTTTAGACTAATCTCTAACCTCAGAGGCTCCCCTTGAGGAAGGAGCTCTGTTAAAACTTGGGGGTGTTTTGTAAGTTCAGAATTATGCATAATGTTGCACATCGCAAATGTGTGGTTATCTTTGATGAACTGTATAGTCCCAAAGAGTAGCACTAGGATGCGAGACGTTTTCATTATTGTTTCTTTATGTACTTATGTTCTCTGTATGTATTTATGTGCTGATGGTAGCTTCAGTAAAATTGATATTCTATCCTTACACTGTAAAAAATTATTTTGAAAAGTATGTTTCACACAAAGTCTTTGTACTTCAAAATTTCCATGTTACTTGCAGATTTTTTGTAATTTACTAGCAATATCTGAATGAAAATTGTTTCTACACCATTTCCTTTTTTTAAAAAAATATACGAGTAAATTCAAGGATTTTTAAAATGTTAGTAATATGGTGCTTTTTTACCTCTGACTGTCAGATACGATAGAAATCATTGGATGTGTTGTGATTTGAACAATTAAGCAGCTTCTTTATTTTCTTTCTATTTTTGGTTGGATGGAAAATATTTGTTCTGCCACATAGATATAAAAAAAAATTCTCTCAGAATTATGCATTTATATCTCACAATTTTGACATTTCTCAGAATTATGCATTTATATCTCACAATTTTGACATTTCTCAGAATTATGCATTTATATCTTGTAAATGTAACTGTTTTTCTCAAACTTATGCATTTATATCTCACAATCTTGACTCTTTTTTTTTTCAGTTTAGAGCTTTTTCTTGGGATCATGCATTTAAATCTCACAATTTTTTATATTTTTTCCTGAATTCTGAGTTTACATCTCACAATTCCGTTTTTTTTTTTTTTTTTTTTTATAAAAATAAAAAGGTAATTGGCACTTTTTTATTATCTCAAAAAATCTGACTTTTTTTTCTCACAATTGCTTGTTTATATCTCACAATTCTTACTTTATATCTCACAAACAATTCCATAAAATAACAGTGCATATAAAATTAAATTTATTTTTTACAATTAAACTGGTTTCATTCCTAAAAGGTGTGGCATGCCTGACATTACTTAAGCACTAATCAGTTTTTACTGCACTATATAATTTTTTAATCACTTTTTTTTTAATATAATCAGTCTGTACAGGATTTCATCATTCTGCAAATGCAGAATGTAGCACAAATTAAGCAAACTGCATTATTTGTGGCAGCTTGCATTTTTTCTTACATCAACAAAATTCATGAGAAAACAGCCACAGAAATTTTAGAAATTTGAGGTTACAAAAATAAAAATAAATCTAGCAAAATCCTGGTGGGACTGTATAATACATGAAAGCCACTTTTTTTTTTGAAGAGACTTTTGAAAAGAGTTTTGATGATTTAAATGTAGTTTTATTGAACCTGAATGCTGTAAGACAACACATCAATAACCTACAGGACTCACAAACCTGTCAGATTCGACTCGAGCGATCACCATTCCAATTTTCTGAAGCCGACTCAAGATCATTATGATGCTTGTCAGCTGCAGCGAAAGTCACTTTATTGACTTGTATCACTGAAAACGTTTGCCTTTGATGATCTCTTGTGATTTTTGTGTGTGTGTGTGTGTGTTTGTGTGTGTGTGTGTGTGTGTGTGTGTGTGTGTGTGTATGTGTGTGTGACCTAGAGAGTCTACTATGTCTACCAATGTCTACTAATGTGTGTGTGTGTGTGTGTGTGTGAACTGCATCAGTTTGTGTTCTGGTTTTGTGTGGTTCAAGTAAGGTCAGGTCATAGGCGTTACACACCTCATTAAGATCAAGCATCCATTATGTCCCTTCACATAAACAAATATCTTAGCCTTAAAAATTGTCTATTATAAAATAAATATACAACTTCAAAAATTTTCCTTTTTAAATAAAAAAAACTTCAAAATAATCAAATAATTAATAAAAAAAAAAACTTTCTATTCATCAAAGAATTCTGAAAAAAAAATGTATCAGTTTCCACAAAAATATGAAGCAGCACAACTGTTTTCAACATTAATAATAATCAGAAATGTTTCTTGAGCAGCAAATCAGCATAATAGAAAGATTTCTGAAGAACATGTGACACTGAAGACTGGAGTAATGATGCTGATACATTTTACAATATATTCAAAAAAGTTAAATAATAGTATTTCATTATATTACTGATTTTATTTCAGCATTTTTGATCAAATAAATACAGCGTGGGTGAGACTTCTTTCAAAAACATAAAAAAAAAAACTTTACTGACCCAAAACTTTTAGTAATGTACATAAAATATTATATTTTTTAAACAATAATGATAAAAAATAAAGTCCCTTATTTACAGATGTACAGTCGAGGCCAAAAATATTGGCCCCCTTGGTAAATATGATCAAAAAAGGCTGTGAAAATTCATCTGCATTGTTAATCTTTTTGGTCTTTCTTATTTAAAAATTCACAAAAATGTATCCTTTCATTGGATAATAAGAATTTAAAACGGAGGGGAAATATCATTATGAAATTAATGTTTTAACAATGCAGATGAATTTTCACAGCCTTTTTTGTTCATATTTACCAAGGGGGCCAATATTTTTGGCCTCGACTGTAAATCAATCAATAGTTGGTAAAATTATAGAGCAACAAAATGAATGAGGATAGCAGCTCAGATCATTTTGTCTCAGAAGAATAAGATGAGAAATGTTTGAGATCATATTCAGATCTCTGACTTTTGATTGCAGACTTTGTTATCTTTGATCTAAGCACAATGAAATGCAAAATGCAGATTTTCAATTTTTAGATGAACTATTCCTCTTTTTTGCCTTTTCTAAGGGGGTGTTTCCACGATACCATTTTCAGCTAAAACCAGAAAACCTGTTTTGGCCGTTAACTTACAAAACAAAGGCATCCAAAATGAGCCTGAAAATGCTAACTTTTGAAAACTTTTTTTCATTGAAAAATTTTTCAAACAATACTGTTAAATTCTCTGAAACGTGAATTTGTGAATTTTCGGTGCTGTCATGTGCAGTCTATAAGAATGCATATGTGCACAGGTGCATAGTGTTTCTTTACAAAGTGAGATCGCCATCTACTGGCCTGGCATGAATAATACAGCATTTTTAGTTTTTTTATGGATCTGTATTAACATTGTCACCTGTACGCGAAATTTAGCCATAATGCCAAGGAAAATCTTCTGGCGTTTTTAGTACAATCATTGTCGTGTAAACTTATACCTAAAGCACGTCCTCTCTCAGCATGAGTGTGTTGTCGGTCTCAGTCTGTGGCTTCTCTCGGAGTGCTCTGGAACTCTGGGAGTCTGCAGTGGGCTGATGGGTAAGAATGATGCCTGTGTTCATGTGTGGGAGGCCAGGAGACCGTCAAAGCAAAGGCCATCTGCCACAACAAAGCTTCTGATTAAAAACCTGCACTTGACTCTCAACGCTCACACACTTCTGATCTCTGAACTTTAGATGATTCCCATTTCCCGACCAGAGGAATGAAAAATCATACAGGAAAGCTTCATAACTCAGCTGTTCTCTCATCAACAGCAAAGAGATTAAATTGAGAAGAAAAAAAAGTCTCCTCTGAAGTTCCTCTCAGAAGAGATCTCAGATATGCTCTGTGCTTTCAGTCAGTAGTCATAGATCTTAATATGAACTCAATGATTTCTCACCAAATCATGCAAGTTTACGGAAGACTACACTGACAAAAAAAAATAAAATAAATAATAATAATAATAATAATAATAAAAAAGTTGGTCGATTGTACAAAAAAGCTTGTAAAACTGATATACTGAAAGCTGTATACTGTGAAAAAAAATCGCTTTATATGTAATTATATTTTTTTTAATGTAAAAAGTATTAATTATAATACAATCTATATAATAGTCAACAAGAAAATATACATAAATTAACAGTAAATTATTGTTAAGATTGTGTTTTTCACTCAAAAAGCTATTTATTCAAATAACTAATCAGCATAAATCTGTTAATCGTGAAACAAATTAAATTTAATCAATTGATTTAAATATGGATAAATGAATAATATTTAAACAAATTGTGTTTAAACACATTTAAAATAATTGTATTTATCGATGATTTAAAATGTATGTATATATGTGTATATATATATATATAGTTTCTAGAAGTTTTTAAAATGTTTATTTTTTAAAAATATAATAATGTAGTTTTTATTTAAGTTGCAGTTATTTTAATACATCAAGTGAAACTAAATAAAAATGCAAAATAGTTTTTGTTTGTTTGTTTGTTTGTTTGTTTGTTGTTTGGTTCAATTATTTTTTTTTATTATTTTTTTCAAGTTATCTATAATATAATAATCTTACGTGTTTTTGAATGATTGATAATTTCACTGGTAACAGTTCTCACAGGTTTAGTGGGGAAAAAATGAGTATGAATCAGTTTTTCTCTGTCCCTCAGGTCTGTTACAGTCCCATCTTCTCTTCCATCTTTCTCTTCAAGCCCATGACAGGTTGCACTGTTTTGGAGGTCGTTCAGAAATGAAATGCAGATTTGTGTCTCTTCTCCTCCCTTGTGCAGTCGCTTGCTCGCTCCCTCCCGCCCAAAATACAACAGCGGCACTTCATTTCAACAAATGTATTTTTCTGAGGCTGTTTAATGAATAAGGTATGGTTTTTTTCTCAAGCGTTTAGACGCAAAATGCAAATGGGGTCACTGTTGGAGAGGTTTGTTCATGTAAACTGTTAAATGCATGCTCTAATGCTTTAGAGGCGTTTTCTGCATCCTCCAAATTAAGTGACAAAACAGGCTGAATGCACGAGACACCTTTGATCTATAAAAAGGGAAGTGAAAACTTAATTTTGATGGATTAAGCCAAAGCACCTCCGTTAGCGATCTGAGGGGTTCATCTATCTCTGTCAGTTTACATAACATTGATGAAGCCTTTAGTCATACGCAGGTGACACGTTACTGTATGAAAAAGCACAGAAGGGAACCAGCTATCATGGAAAAACGTGTATTCATAAACATTTACTTGTCAACGCAGCGCTGCCATGAAACAAGATCTTGTCTGCTGGCGGCGATGGCAAATGTTTTGCTCTCATGAGGATTTCTCTCTGAAATCAGTAAACCACTTCAGTTTTTATGTGTTTTTACTAGTACCTGCAAAGAGCATCAATGTTATGCAATAGTCTGTTTAAAAAACATCTTACCTTCCAGTATTCAGTTGCATGAAACAGTATTTTGGTCTTTTTTAGCCAAGTATTTTTTTAACCCCAACCCATTTACATCAATTCTGTTTTTTTACATTTTTGAATAAATTTTTAAGTTGTATTTTGTGAAAATTAATTTGTCACAACTATTTTTGTGCTGGATAAATACACAAACTGATGATCAAATAAAATATATTGTTTATGAAATATAGCTAATAAATTCATCAAGATATTTGAAATGCATCGCAAAATATTATTTTGACTAGGTTAACTTTATATGTAGATTAGTAATTGATAAAAATGTCCAAAAAATATTTTTTTTGATATTATTGTATTATTATTTAATATTTTTGTCTTCCAACTTCCAACATAAATCCAGATGTTTACAATTTTGTATTGATTTTTAAGTTGTATTTTTTTTTATTAATTTGTCATCAAATAAAATGTGTAATTAGTCAATAAACTGATTTAAACATTATTCACTGAATCAAAAATGATTCAAACATTTTGTCTTTAGCTCCTTCATTCAAATGACATAATATATATATACAGTACAGACCAAACGTTTGGAAACATTACTATTTTTAATGTTTTTGAAAAAAGTTTCTTCTGCTCATCAAGCCTGCATTTATTTGATCAAAAATACAGAAAAAAACAGTAATATTGTGAAATATTATTACAACTTAAAATAATAGTTTTCTATTTGAATATACTTTAAAAAAATAATTTATTCCTGTGATGCAAAGCTGAATTTTCAGCATCATTCCTCCAGCCTTCAGTGTCACATTTAACATCCAGTCTATCACATGATCATTTAGAAATCATTCTAAATATTCTGATTTATTATGAGTGTTGGAAACAGTTCTGCTGTCTAATATATTTGATTGAATAAAAGGTTAAAAAAGAACTGCATTTATTCAAAAAAAAAATGCTAATAATATATATTCTAATAATATATTTCTTTTCTATCACTTTTTTATCAAATTTAAAACACATCCTTGCTGAATAAAAGTATTGATTTTATTTAAAAAAAAAAAGAAAGAAAAAAAAATACTGACCCCAAATTACTGACCAGTAGTGTATATTGTTATTACAAAATATTTATATTTCAAAAACATAGCTTCTTTTTTTTATTTTTTTACTTTTTTACTTTTTATTCATCAGAGTATCCTAAAAAAGTAGCACCATGTTCTGAAAAAATATTAAGCAGCAGAACTGTTTCCAACTTTGATAATGAATCATCATATTAGAATGATTTCTAAAGGATCATGTGATAATGATCCTAAAAATTCAGCTTTGCATCACAGAAATAAATGATAATTAAAGTATAATAAATCTAAAAACAATTATTTTAAATTGTAATAATATATCACAATATTAATTTTTTTTTCTGTATTTTTGATCAAATAAATGCAGGTTTGATGAGCAGAAGAAACTTCTTTCAAAAACATTAAAAATAGTAATGTTTTCAAACTTTTGGTCTGTACTGTATATATTCAGTGTATATAGAAAAGAATCACTCTCCAAAATTATGAGCATGGTTTAAATATGGCCAGATATCTGAAACGAGCAAAAAATAAATGAGAATTACATAAAAATGCAACTGAATAACGAAACAGCAAAGCAAAATAGCAGTTTGACTAGATTAACTTCTCTATGTAGATTAGTCATTTGGAAATCTACATAAGTGCACTGGTTAATAGATGATACCGACTGCAGAAAACAATCATATTAACCAACAAATAATACAAAAATAAACATCTTAAAAAACCAAACAAACAACAAAACAACAAAAAAATAATTCATTAACAAAACAATATTTTATTAGTTTAGGGGGGCAGCCCTTAAATGCTCCTGCATCTGGAAGGGTCGCTCTTCACAAGCACAGGCCGATGCCTCTCCTTCCCCATCAGTGCTTATAGAGTTTGTCCTCAGCGAGGGAAAGGGTTGCTAAAGAGCTCCAAACCCCCCACACAGCAGCACCATTGAGAGCGATCGCTGCGGCCCCAGAGATCAGCACGAGTTTCAGAGGAAAGAGATTTCTGGGACATAGCCGTCCCCCACAGGGCCCTGCGCTGTACCCCGCAGTGGAGCCGTCCTCCACGCTGAACACACGTTCAGACTGCAGACTCTCTGTTTGATGTGCAGCACTGTCTGCACAAACAAAAATAAAGCCGTTTGTTTGCCATTTTTGTGCACTTCTAGAATGAAACCTCCTTTTCTCACCTTAATTAGAAAGCAAGACTTTAATAGTGTATCAGAACGATATAGAAATGTGTATTTCTACAGTGTAAATATGGATAAATCAACAAATAACTATATGAGTGATAGTGGCTTCATAAAGCTTCTCACATGGGAGTTTGATGTTAGCATGCTGATAATCCAACAATATGATACTAAGCGTAAAAACGCAAATATTGAGTAAAAATAACTAATTTTCATTGCATTTTTAAAGGTCAGGTAATTTCAGTGGCATCACACAGAATTGCATCCCCATCTATTATTGGCTGGACAAATGTGTTTCTTCCCAGAGCAGATTATAATTCTAATATTTTTTCATCAACACATTTAAAGTTTTCTTTTTAAATTAAATATTTGTTCTCATTTATAAACTATGATTCAAAATTTGAGGTATTTTTAGTATTTTTAAAGTCTCTTCTGCTTATCAAGGCTGCATTTATTTGATTGAAATACAGTAAAATCAGAAATATTGTAAGAATGTATTACAGTGTAAAATAATTGCTTTCTACTTTAATATATTTTAAAATGTAATGTATTCCTGTGATCAAAGCTGAATTTTCAGCATAATTACTCCAGTCTTCAGTGTCACATGATCTTCAGAAATCATTCTAATATGATGATTTGCTCAAGAAACATTTCTGATTATTATCATTGTGAAAACAGTTGTGCTGCTTCACAAGGATCCATTGATGAATAGACAGTTCAAAAGAACACAATTCATTTGAATGTCAACATTTTTGTCACTTTTAATCAGTTTAAGGCATCCTTTAAAAAAGGCTCTAAACTTTTACCATATTTAACATTATTCATATATACTTAAAATTTTTCACATTCTTATCCTGCAATTTAATTTAGCAAACCATATTGTCTAATGCAATATTTTAATTTATTTAAATGTATATATTTCATTTTCATTTTAATTTTAGTTAAAGTTTTAGTAATTTTGTTGTATTTGTCGTTGCTATTAGGTTTTCTTTTGCTTATATGTCTATAGTTTTTAATTTTTATTTCAATTTTAGTTATTTAGGTACATTAAGTTAAACTTAGTGAAAATGAGAATGTTGCCTTCACTGTAATGTGTGTGTGTGTGTGTGTGTGTGTGTGTGTGTGTGTGTGTGTGTGTGTGTGTGTGTGTGTGTGTGTGTGTGTGTGTGTGTGTGTGTGTGTGTGTGTGTGTGTGTGTCTGACACCTTGATTTTAGTCTCATTGAGATCCTACTATAGATTTATTATACAAGTATTTTTATTTGTATATTTTCCAATTTCGTTATAATTTTAGTTAAGTTTTTAGTCACTTTGTTATTTTTGTACTTGTTCATCTATCCATCCATCCATCTCACTGTAGTTTTTTTTTTTTTTACATTGTTACGCTTCACAAAAAAATTAGAAATGTTCTCTTCAATATATATATAAAATATAAAGTAAATAAATATAATAAATGGGTGTGCGTATATATATATTTTTATATTTCAGTTAAAGTTTTTTTTATTACAACGATCCCATTGACATGGACGACATGGCGTGAGTAAAGGAAAACAACTACTCCTTGCCCTTCGCAAAGACCCTTTTCCTCAGGAGTGGAAATGAAAAGCATCTTTCTGTCTTTCAGAAGTGAGTTCCAAGCCTGGCTGATGGAGGACTATCAGCGCTTTAATTACTGTGACATCCTAAGAGATCTCAACGTTTTCCATCTAACTGCAAACTTTTGGCACAAGCCAAGTGTCTGAATGAGGTTGTGGACACACACTTTAGCCAGTATAAACCTTTGAGAGGCCAGACGATCAGTTACAACACTTGTCCCAAAACAGGCAGGTTGTAGTTGTCATAAATCAGTTTGGCCCAGACAAATGCAATCATCTGCTGAGACTGGAGGACAGCCAAATTGACATCAATTAAGAGACAGGTTCACTTTTATCCTTTACTGCCAGTTCGCCCAAGTTTAACATATGCAGTTAAAGAGCATTTTAGAGCTCATGAGTAAGTCCACTAATTTTCAATCACGGCAGACGAGGCTCTTTTATCTTTGAGCTCGCGCAAAGGTCACAACAGCAATTCATTTGTTTTTCTCCAGACTAGCGATGTGCAACGAAGGTGTATTTTTCTTCAGACAGGTGAGAGACAGAAACAAAGAGGATTTTTCTGTATTTATCAAGGATAATCACTTTATAATCTACCTCCTGGCCTTTCGTTGGTCTGTTGTGTTGGACTAATTAACAGCCTCTCGTTAAACTCAAACGATGCCTTTAGCAACCTGTCAGTATACAGCTGTATACTTTCATGTCAGACCCACAGAAACTGCTCAATTACCTTCAGAAATTGAGCCATGAAAAAAAATTTTTTAATTAAAATTACAAAATAAAGAGAGAAAAAAAAATTTTTTTCACATGTACACTGTAAAATGTGACTTTTCAAAGTCGTAAAAAAAATTGATTGCAGTACATTTTACAAGAAAATACTATTTCAGTCTTTCTACATCAAAATCTACAAGCAATTTCTGAGTGACAATTGTCTATCCTACACAAAGTAAATCCTACACCAAATATGTTCAATGTTAAGGGCAGTAAAAAAAAATTACACCCACAAAGGGGACATAATTTTATAAAGTAATTTTGAAATGCCTGTGATTAATTGTTATAGACAGTTATAATATTAGCTAAAACATGCATTTTTTTTTTTAAGTAAAATGTAAAAAAAAAATGTTTGGGGGGGGGGATTCTAATTATACATTTTCTAATTTTTTTTATGTTTTTATTTTTTGTTGTTGTTGTTGTTGTTGTTGTTGTTGTGTTGCCTTGGTGAGCATGAGAGTATAGAAGCTTATGGACTTTTCTCACATTTTTTTCTCAGATAAAAAGTCAGAATTTTGAGATGAAAAGACACAATTACCTTTAAACTCAAAATTGCAATTAAAAAATAAAGGAATTCTAAATTTTAGAATTGTGATAGAGAAAAAAACTCTTCCATCCAATTACTTTTAATTAATTAATTAATTAATTAATTTATTTATTTTTAATTCTGTGGCAGAAACAAACAAGCCTCCTATACACACAACTTCTTTTGCATTGATGAAAAGTACTAGAAAAAAAAAATCTTGCTAACACTAGACCTAACAGCAGTGTATAATTACTGTCATTTATTTTAAAACGACAGTATAAAGTGCATTGATGAAAAGTACTAGACTGATAATCTGTTCTGAGCAGGAATACATGTTTGTTGTGTGGTTAGTGTAAAAATCTTTTTCTTTTATATAATGTTATAATTATAAAGTTTTTACTTTATTTTTTAATCAAATAAATGCAGCCTTGGTGAACATTAAAAATGTCTATTTAAAATTCAGCTTTGCACTGCATAAATAAATTACACTGTAAAATATATTCAGATAGAAAACATTTTAAATTGTAAAGATATTTCACATTTTTACTGTATTTTTATTTAAATAACTATAGTTTGTTAAGCATGAGACTTCTCTCAAAAAACATTATGCACTAATGTTCAGTTTGGGGTCATAGATTTTTTTATAAGTATAAATATATTACAGTTTAAAATGTATTAATGAAAACTACTAGATTAATAATCTGTTATACAATCTCTATAATCTAAACAGGTTTGTTTTAACAATCTTTTTTGTAATGTTTTTAATGCATGTGATTAATTGTTTTTAATTTTAGCTGTAAAACATGTGGTAAACTAGTATTATACAGAGCTGCCGTTTAACACAAGTAACAAAATGATTTCCTTAAAGTGACCATTTATCCCCTTTCTGGGTGCAAAAACCTTTTTTAACGCATCACATAATGAACAAGATTCCCAATCAAAACAAAAAAACTCTCTTAGAAATCACCTGCTGTCATTGAAAGTGAATGACCTCTGGTTGCTTGGCTATCAAAGTCCATGTCAGTGTCACCAGGGCTTTATGGCAAAATGTTTGGTTATGAAAATAGAAAATATTACCATGTTTTTCCAAATGCCTTGCAAGCAATCCTTGGCTGATTCGCAACAGATTCGAGTTCTACCTCAGTAGTTCACGTATGGCTGGGCCAGACATTTATAAACAAACTTTATTCTTTGCTTTACAAGTGAACTGCAATGTTGACAGATGTGTGTTTAGCTTGCAGATGAATTTCTACAGATGCCAGATCTCCGTGTCGATATTCTAACACCTTCTGCTTGTCCTCATTAAGGGAGAGGATGCATGACGGAAACTTCTGTCGGATTTCTGTTTTACATGGAAAGAAGTTTTTGTACAGTAAACTTTTTATTTCTGTGAACTTCTTCTAACTTTGGACAAGGGCCGCTGATGGCAGAATGAGTGATGAATGCATTTTGAAACATATGTTTTTGTAATAAGTACTCCAGATTCCAGACTCATTAAGTACTACTGAGTTAACCCCAAATAATCTCTGTGATTTCAAAATACTTTGTGATTTTCTTTTAGACTTTGAAGATCTTCAGTTTTACTTTTATTTTCGGTTTATGTTGTATTTATAAATTACAGTTAAATCATGTAATGTCTTGACACTGTAGAATTTTTTTTTTTCTTTTTTGAAGTTGTAAATAAAACAAAGTTAATAAAATAAATAAAATAATTCAAAATTTAATGTTTAATTCAATCAAGGGTCAATGTGTTACTTAACTAGAGCATTACTAGCAATTTTCCGTTTTTTTTTTTCCGGGGGGGGGGGAGTCCAATTATTATTATTTTGTTTCAGTATAACTATAACTATTTCATGTTATTTTAAATAAATTATGTTATTTTGATTCTTTCTAACTCACAAGAATCCTGAAAAAAATGTATCAGAGGTTGTTTATTTAAATTAATTAGCAAATCCAGCACTAGCATTATTTATAGCGACTGGAGTAATGATTGCCTTTTTGAAAATTACGATCTGTGGCATCACAGGAATAAAATACATTTGTATGATATATTAAAATAGAAAACTTTTCTTTCTTTAATTGTAATAACATATGTTCCCACATATTACTGTTTTTATTGCATGTTTTTGAGCAAATGCAGCCTTGGTGAGCAGAAGAGTTTTAAAAATAACAAATAATTACAAAATCCTTACAAAAATGCATTATTAAATGCATTTGCCTTCCTATTAGCAAGTGCATTATTGTAAAACACAAAGTTTCGCCCTGTTTTTTACAAACTAAAATGATGGAAAAACAGTGTAAGTTAAATATCAAGTTTCATTATAATTATTTACAACTAATACATTATAAAATTACAGCAAACAGAATAATATAAAACTGTCGTAGAGGTGGACAAAAAATTGGTCATTATATAATAATACCACTGGCAAAGAACATGACACACTTCAGCATTGGAAACATTTGCGAACCTGTGTTTTTTTTTTCAGAGTGAGGGTCAGGTACAACTTAGTAAATGTAAATGTCTCATATTCTGTCAGTGAATGGAGAAATCCTTACAGTTCTCTGTCACGTGTTCGCCTGTCTTCAACATGACCATTCCCCTCCGTACTCAATTAATCCTGACCCTGAACAAACTCCCTCTGACTCTCTCCACTCCTGACGTCTTTATATTTCCCT
>NC_056579.1:4373611-4386111 GCF_018340385.1 Cyprinus carpio
TGTTTGATGTATGATATGGAAATGATATATATTGATGAATATAATCCATGATGAAGGTTAATGGTCACAGTGCATCCATCGCTGTCTGGTGCGGAGCGGATAGCCCTTCTCCAGCGTCAGCGTGGGACTCAGGCGCCAGTGCCGCGAGCCGCTGAACACATAGACGCGTCCGTCGCTCCCCGTGAAGGCAGCGTCCGGATCCGAGGGCAGAGCGGCGATCAGCTGGAGATGTTTAGCTGATCCCAGTTCATCCCAGAGCCAGTATTCTGATCCCTGCGGAACAGACACACAATCACACTCAACTCATGAGCAGAACAAACGCTGCTGTTCTCCGCAGGATTCTGGCACCTTGATGAAGACGAGCGCTCGGCGGCTCCTGAGGAAGAACGCGGCCTGTATGTTGGAGGGAATGGTGAGGCGTTTCGGGTAGCCCTGGTCCAGTTTAAAGCCGGAATATCTCCAGACTTTATCTCCTATGGAAATCAAGTACAGAGGATTGTTATTACTATTACCATTAATAACTTCATATTGGAATTACAGCAGTGTCTGTTCCAATATTGTTTTCTAATAGACACTTTCTAGGTCAGTTTCAACAGATACAGTACTTGTCAAACATTTGGAAACATTGTGATTTTAAAATATTTCTGAAAGAGGTCTCTTCTGCTCATTAGAGCTGCATTTATTCGATAAAAAGAATACAGTAAAAATGCGAAATATTAGTTTAAAACAGCTGTTTTCTGTGTCAATATCTGTTAAAATATAATTAAGTTGGCTTGAGAAAGCCAACTTTACTGATCTACTGTTTAAACTTATTATTATTCTTCTGAGCCAAAATTTAAACACTGTCTCCTCCTAGAGCTTTAGAGCTACAAGCGCCAAACTCAGCCCAGATCTTCAGACCGGTCTGACTCTGTGTGCTATATCTTTTCTGACTGATTCAGCATACAGTTTTCATAAACCAGACTATCAGAACCACCTAAAACCCCAAAGACTTTTATTGAGGGGGTGAAAACTTTTATACAATAAGACTAACGCTGTATTTAAGCTGTCTACTGCCATAGCAAAGCTTAACAACTCCCTACTGAAAAAAACAGATAAAACCAGCCTAAGCTGACTGACTGCTTTGACTGGTCCCCCAAGCTGGTTTTAAAGTGGTTTTTGCCACTTTTTTTTAGCAGGCCAAGCTGGTCTTAGCTGGTTTCTTTTACTGAATAAACTAGTTTTAGTTGAATCAGCATAGAAACATGCTAACAACATGCTAGTAACTTGCTAATCATGCTAGAAACATGCTTACAAAATGCTAATAACTTGCTAATCATGCCAGTAACATGATAATCATGTTAGAAATGTGCTATCAGCATGCTAATAATGTTAACAACATGCTGGTACCATCTTAATCATGCTAGACACATGCTAGCAAAATGCTAGTAATTTAAGTTAACAACATGCTAGTAACATGTTTATCATGCTAGTAACTTGTCAGTCATGCTCACAAAATGCTTACACCATGCTAGTAACCTGCTAATTGCGTTAAAAACTTGATTCTAGCATGATTCCAGCACACACGTGGCAACAGTGGCACGCAGAGGGATAATCGCTGGCACAAAGCAGTAGGGAAAACTGCATAGGGACGTACAATTTGAGGTAATAACTTCTCATAGTCACACGGCCTGTTAGGAGCTATAAATACTATTAAAGCGTGAGAATTAACTTGTGCTAGTCTACGGATGCGGGCGCGATCACTGCACATACTGGCGCTTCAGATCAAAGCCTCAGCGCTCGTCAATGTCAAAATGACTGAGATGGCCAATCAAACCAAAGAAGGCGGGGTTTACTGTTCACAGAAGCAGAGCGCGAAGCATCAGTTTAACGAGCGAGAGCGAGCTAAGATGAAGCTACAAATAATTTAATATTAGTCAACTTTTAACGATTAGTTTTACGATAGAAATGTTAAATGACCGACAGCTATATCCAATGATGCATACTCTAATATTTTTTCCTCAAATATGGCTATTTTGACAGAAAGAGAGAGAGAGAAAATGTGTAAATTTGTCTCTCTCTACATACAATGAAGTTGCGTTTAGTTACTTAAAAAACAGCGATTTTAGATCTCTATGTGTCAGTGGTGTGTGTGTGTGTGTGCATGTGTGTGCGCGCGCACATCAATTAAAGCAGCACATTAATATAGAATGGTGATTAAACTGAACGTTTTTAATAAGGCCTTGTCACACACACACATAGAGTGGTGTTCAGTACAGTCACACTGTATATCTGTTATTCAAGACACTTTTGAAAAGTTTAAAATAAATTATTTATAAAATGGAACAGAAACAGAAAAATTCTAAATGGCACGTCATGCTGAAAAGGTTGCCGACCCCTGCATTAAAGGATTTTTAGGCTGCATTAATTAGTTAAACCAGAACCGGGAACACTTCCCATAACATCCGATGTACTTGCTACATTGTTAGAAGCATGGCATCTACGCTAATATTAGTCTGTAGGTGTTTCTCAATGTCAAGGAAGGATCCTTGGAAGCCAGAATTTCGAGGATGCTATGTCATCGACATCCGTCGAAGGACTGTTCCAATGTCGAGGATCCTCGGAATTTCAACCAAGGACTGAGTCCTTCTTTTGAAAAATATCCCATATACAGGAAAGGATGCATATGTGTTGTGTAGCCTTCACGCTTTTCGCGCTCTCAAATCACCCACAATCCTATGTGCGCAGCTTCGCTATCTTGTTCAAAAAAGTAAAAAATGTCGGACGTTAGCGGAGTCAGAGCGTTAAAGGGGCAATATGCTTTCAATATGTATTTACGTTACCAAACATTTGTTATAACTGTAGTAAATATAAGTGAAGTTTAACGTTTAAATGCCAGTACAAATTACAATCCGTATTGATATTATAAATTATACAAATACAAATTACGTTATTGATGGCTAACTGAACCGGAGTTCATACGTTTCCGTGTAGAAAACAAGCAACCAAACCAGTAACATTTTGCATTTCCATTTTTCAGCACCGAAAGCGGACCTTTTCACTGACGTAATGACGCAATGACGTGCACTTGCTAGCCTGTTCCATTTACGTGTTCTCCGAATGCTAAAGAGGAGCCTCGCCTAGCCTCTGAAGGAAGTGACTTGGAAGCACCAGTCCTGCCAAGGAAGTATCCTTGACATTGAGAAACGCCTTGTTTTTGTATTGTTCAGTGGTGACAGTGGAGTCCAGATCCAGTCTGTATCCAGACCAGATGGTGGATCAGCACCTAGAAAGGACCTCTACAACCCTGAAAGACAGCGGAGACCAGAACAACTAGATGAGCCCCAGATACAGATCCCCTGTAAAGACCTCTGCACCTGTGTTGCAGGCTAGAATTAAACCACATCATGCTGGTTTCGTCTGGCCAGAGGAGAACTGGTCCCTGACTGAGTCTGGTTTCTCCCAAGGTTTTTTCTCCATTTCTGTCAACGATGGAGTTTTGGTTCCTTTGGTTTGCTTAGTTATGAACACTTGACTGATTGCACAGACACTATCAGAAGAGAGCTGAACTGGATGATGACATCATTGAATCAATGATGAACTGACTTTAGCGGATAAACTGACTGTTTTCTATTGTCCTCTTGCATTATTGACACACTATAAAGGTGACTTGAATTGACTTGTTTAAAAAATGTGAAAATCATCATGTTTCCAACTGTAATCTTCCTGTATCTATTTGAATTCAACACTGTGTTAAGTTTCGGTTCACCTTTAAGAAAATAGGATTTGTTGGTTCTTTGCGAGTGAACGGCTGCATTGATGTTGCCGGGCAGTTCTTTCCACAGGGCATTAATGGGAAGGGGACTGTTATAACCTGAATCTGAGAGCGTCCACACGTAATGACCTCTGAAAGCAAGTGTCTTGTGAAGAGGCCCTGAGAAGACAAAGCACAAGGACATGAGGCTGATGACCATATCAAGTGTTGGACTGATCAGAGATCAGCTGTACTGTTACCCAGTATGATGGCGTCCAGTCCCCCGGCGCAGAGGTCGGGCAGTCGATCTGGCTTTCTCGGAGCGGTGGATGGTTTTTCCACAGGTTTTCCTGAGAGAGCAGATATCAGCTTTGTTCTGCAGTTAAACCTCAGTCACTGGATATAAACACGACTGCATGTTCTTACCGTACAGAGTCTGTATGCCGCTGATGTCGTCCCGGTGCAGTCTGAAGTTGTGGCGGTGTCCCGTGTACACGGGGCCCATGAGTGCGCTGTGGTACTGGGAGTGACCTAATCCGAGGGCGTGGCCAATCTCATGGGCCGCTACGATGCGCAGGTTTGCTCCATAACTCCGCCCCTCCGTCCACACCTCATCTGCATCGAAGTGAACCGTGCCAGACTCTGGTCCTTCAGCATGCCCCAAAACTTGCCCTGGACCAGGGAGCGGATTCAGCAGGGTTTCTGCAGGTCTTAAAAAGGTCTTAAAAATCTATGTTCTTGTTATGCTATTTATTATGTGTGTAAAATTAATTAAAATGTAAATATGTTGGAAGGAAGTTGTATTGACATTTTTCCCTTTAATTTATCCTTAAATTTTCTTTAATTGGTTTTTAAGCAGTCTTTAAAAAGTCTTAAAGTGCCCTTTGTAAAACTAGCATTAAATCAGTGACTGAAACTCGAGGAACTTTCAAACACAGATATGCTTCAGCACAGGTTGAGCAAAAGTTTTGCCATCACACAAATATTGACATTAAATTTTCTGATATTTAGAGCACATATTGCTCAAGCCCGCTTCCGCCACTGAATAAACTTTTTTTTTTTTTTTATTCAGTGGCTAAAATGGGATTTCCTACTCAAAAGATGAGATGTATTTCAAAAACTAAATAACGTACAAATGCCTAGAGGAGTCATTCTAACACTCAGCTCTGATGTTTACTGGAAATAATATGTTTAGTAAAAAGGGAAGTGTGGTCTCACCGGGTCCGTCGAACGCGACAGGGCAGCCCTGGTCTCTCCTGTGGAAGGAGAGTTTGATGTCGGCGTGACCTCCGCTGACCTCCTGGAACTGAAGAGGGCTGACCGCGCTCCAGTAACCGAAGGCCGTGCGAACCGCCGCTCGCGTCCCAGACAAACCCAGAGTCAGCGGATGGTTATAAATGCGGTATGTCAGTCTCTTCTTACGCCACTGACCTGCAGCGCACGCATTCGGTCAGACTGACAGTTAAGATTAACAGTATAGTTCTGTTCTGGGAAAGATCAAGCCTTGCATTGATAATATTTCAGAATATATATTCTTAAATGCGATGAGATAAATCAAGGCCAGCTGCTGAAGCAGAACTGAAATGGTCAAAAGAGTGAACTGATGCGATGCTTGATTTTCGATACAGTGCTTCATTTTTAATCACAACGGGCAGTTAATCAGCACAGACTGACCTGGGCTCATGTGACTCACCCAGGATGCGGTATTTCAGCTTGCGGCTGAAGGGGTCGCTCAGGCCGCAGCGGGCGGCTCTCATCATGGCCAGCGTGCTGCTGTCTGGACGGCCCGTCACACGCAGATCCGTCACCTGCTGGAAGATCCTGAAAACATGCATCAGAGATCACAGATGAGATGGGGAGAGCTGGGTAAGCTGTGTCACTCACGCTGCCTTCTAGGAAACTGTAAAGAGTTTTATTTGTCACATGATGCAGGATAAGAGATGCTTGGGTTCATCATCTTCATCTCTGTGTTCCTTTAGTTACAGACACTCAGTGGAGAGCAGACGTCATGAAACAGATTTAGAGTTTGGGTTTTACCTCATTTCTTCTTTCCTAATAGACAACGTAAGTAAAAGTGCACAGCTTACCCCATTGACTGTGTGTGTGTGTGTGTGTGTGTGTGTGTGTTCCCTACATTATGAGGACCAAATGTCCTCACAAGTATAGTAATAACAGTCAAATCTGACCTTGTGGGGACATTTTTGGTCCCCGTGAGAAAACAAGCTTATAAATCACACAGAATGAAGAGTTTTGAGAATCTAGAAATGCCTGTAGTTTAGTGTGAGCTAAGGGTTAGGTGTAGGGTTAGGGTAAGAGGATAGAAAATACAGTTTGTACAGTTGAAAAACCATTACGCATATGGAATGAACCCATAATGCTTGGAATGCCTGTGTGTGTGCGTGATACCGAAGAGCCTCATTCATTTGCTCTGTTTGAATCCCCTGATGATCAGCGTTGGATGATGAAGGTAAATAACCGTATCTCTTCAGATAGACCTGAGAAACGCAGACAGATATGAAAACCAGCTTCTAGAGCACAACGCTTTATAATGATCACTGAAGATGAGTGTTGACGATCAGAAACAGCCTCACTGATGAGTTCTCCTTACCGTGGCCTCCTTCAGTGCCGCAGGATCCAGAGCGGCACACACAGACGTCAGCGTCATCAGAACCAAGACTCGCATCTCTGCTGCTCTGAGATCTGGAGCTCGAGGCCACAGGAACACGTGCAGCAACGGGGATTGCATCTCGCATGAGTTCAGTCAGCTCTAGATCTGTTTGTGACTCGTCTGGGCGTGTGTGTCTGGAGTTTCGTTTGGAGGTTTGGTCCAGATTATTGCGGTCATCAGAGCTATGTGAAGGCATGCTGTGCAGAACAAACAAACAAGTGTGTGTGTGTCTGTGTATGTGTGTGTGTGTCCATGAGCAGTGCATCACATGAGCTGAATGATGTGAGGCCTGAACGTTTACATTTAATCATTTAGCAGACGCTTTTATCCAAAGCGACTTACAAATGAGAATAATAGAAGCAATCAGACCAACGAGAGAACAACAACAGTATACAAGTGCCATGAAAAGTCTCAATTAGTCTAGCACGTTACAGCAGGAAATGACATCACACTGCAGGAGTCAGGTGGACGTGGGCTTCAGCATCTGGAAAAGCCGTTAGTGCCCATGAATTACCTTCCTGTCTGGTGACGTCAGCAGATTTAACGAGCCTTCATGACCATAATCGGATCACAAGCACAAATGCGAGTTCTGTGTCATCTCCGTTTGCTGAAAATTTGCTGAAGCTGAAATACTTCATTTTGTCTCCGTAATAAAATTAACTAGGAGAAAATCTTTTCACTCAAGTGATCTGAAATATATTCCGAACATATTTGAGTTTCTAGGGTTCTGTTGTCTGTCAGACAGCACAAACAAGCAGATTCTCATGAGAGTGTTGGGGTTGAGCCAGAGGAAGTGTGAAGTTTATAATTATCACTATAATTAGCCTCTGAGTAGAAGAGTGTGAGGATTCATGTGTTTTAATTCTAACCCTTCAGTGTTTTAAAACGTTCTGCTGATAATGTATCTCTTGTTGTGTCTCTTTTCCCCAAAAATCTCAATATCCAGTGTATTTTCTTAGATTTGTAAAACAAGTTTATATTTACATTTATGCATTTAAAAGATGCTTTTATCCAGACCGACTTAGAAAAGAGGAACATACCCATTTGTCTAAGAGCCAGCATTCCCTGTAGTGCCCAATGCCAGGTTTATAATCTGGATGATTAGATTAGGAAGCCTGCTAGAAGAGAAGAAATGCAGAGATTTGTGTGTGTGCACGGGTTTAAGAGTGTGGTTTGGTTAGTGGTGCGTCAGTTTCATGTTCAGAGTCAGTAGTTTGATTTCAGAGTAACTGATTCATCTTCTGACCAGTGATGTGGGTTTGGGGTGGGACTATCTGTTTGTCTGACCAATGGAAGACGGAGTGTTTGGGGAAACCATGTGTGAATGATCAGTTCTGTTTGGGGGAGCAGAAACGACACACTTTAAAACCAGTGACCTCGATCACATTCAGAGCTGTTTTCTTAGTCTGTGATTGATCATGTAATCCTGCAGACACTGTCCGGTGTGATCGGCTGACCGCTGCTCGTCCCTGCACTAGAACATGCCAATCTTTAATGATGAACGCATTAAACAGGATTTGACCCCGGCTGTGACCTTTGGTTTCATGTCTGGAGGCTCAAACCCCCTCAGAAATGAACTTTTCCATTAAGGGACGATTAATTGATTAACTGCTGCAGCAGTGTTTTTTTCACACCTCCGCTTTGAAAAGGCTTCCAAAAAGGGGTGTGCTCAACTGTGAAAATCTGGAAGAGTAGAGTCTGGAAAGAGGGAAGGGTTTTGCATAAAAAAGGGAGTTTCACCAAGTGCATAAAGACAGCTTATTTGCATACCAGCAGTGCAAACACACACACACACACACACACACACAGGTGAAATGGATAGTGATACAGAGTTACAGCGGTTCTAAGAGCTGTCTGGAAGTGGAGGACTTCTCCCCACCAGAATCCCAGTTTGAACCTTTAGATCCTTACATACATACAGGAGAAAGTGAAGACGAAACTGATGAAGCACATATCGTAGTCGTCTCGCACTGGTATGTTTTTGTATTTCCAATATTTCTAAAAAGTTCAATATTTATTTATCAAATTGAATTATCTTGAATGTAAACACCAAATCTTCCATTACAAAGTATTATAAAAATGCTTATCATGTTGTAATTTTATAACAGGTGTCCATGTGGTAACTGCTCCAGACTCAGTCCCTGGGAGAATGTTGTAAAGACATACCACAGGTAAAAACTTACTTCACCTTAATTTCTGAAGAAAAAGCACATACTCATCTTTATGTTGCAGCCTTTACAAAGTACTAATCTGTCCTTTTTTGCAAACAGGAGATGCACAGATGTGGACAGGTGGATGGCGTTGCCTGTATAACAGATTGAGTAATATAAAACGTTTTGACTGTTTTTAAAACTGTGTGACTGTTTGGACTGTAATTGTGTTGTCTTGTAACATGTTTAGAAAATAAATATTATACGAACATAATTTGTCCACTTACTGGATTGTCATTTATTATATTTATGAATGATAACACTTTACAAAAAATATAAAGCTAAATATATTTCATAAGACGTCTTGTGTCAAAAACAAAGACATCTTTATGCAACTATGCTACATTTAAGACAAACTTAATGAAGGCTCATTAAGATATGTTGTGTATACCATGCAAACGTAAATGTAGTAGTACAATGTTGAATAGGGTGATCAGTAGCCTATCAGACGTAGGTAAGTCATTACCATATTAGCTGAATTGACTCAAAAACAAACATTAGTACACATTAGCATTCTAACAGCCATGACAAGATGTGTGAACAGCAAAGATGATTCAGTATTTTGCAAACGTCTGAGGTGAGAATGGCACTTATACAATCTCTAAAGCTGCTAAATTAGACAGAAAAACAGACATGCACTGGTAATAATAAGTTTGTCTAAAGTATTTAACCACTGTCGACACATTCAACCCAAAAACAAAAAGATGATGTTTTCTTTGCATTAAACATTTATTGAATAAAAATGGATTTAAATGCATATACATCACTTATAGTTCTCTTTCGTCAATGGTAATGTAAAAATAAATAAATATCAGATCCACAATTACTCTTATTAAAATTTAAGTTACTTGACAGTGGATATGAAGAATTATAGTGCATAGATTATGTGGCTCTTATATTCTGTGCAGTTAATCGACTTGAAGCGTGATGTGTGCAGTGCCACAGCATCCAACTTATTAGGTCTGGTAAACTGTTTGCACAGGTGTTCTGGAACCTGCAGTTGCTTGAGCCTGTCCTGGAACTGCATGGGCTGCTCAACACAGTCAAAAAGCAACTCCATCAGCCCATCTACATACCCTGCAGCATACAATGAAAATAGTGTTAAAAATGACAAAATTGCCTCATAGTCGAACCTCAAAGAAATAACCATATGTAGGACTTCTCTTTAGCGGGCTCATTGTGCATTCACCCTTTTGTAGCGAGGATACTGTATGTGCCATCTAAGCTGTCCAGCAGCAGTAGTGGCTTGTGTTCTTGCACTGTTTTCATTGTAGTGCATGGCTGCCAGTTGTGATCTAAGATGAAAAAAGATACTGTTACATACTGTAAATCACCTCCCACTTTAGCAATGTTCAGTGTTATTTGCTCCAGGAAGCTGTCAAAAATTCATACAAGAAATTTGTCCAAGGCAATAATTGCAGATGAGAACATTCCCACATAGGAGAATTCCACACTCTTTGGCACAAACCGGATGACGAAACTTGATGAAGACTGGTAATCACCACTTAGATTCTCAAGATCCCTAAGCAGTTTTGGAGCCAGGATTACACCACTGAGCTGCTCACATGCAGCTGTACATAATGAGATAATAAGACATATGAACACATTGCTAATGATAAATCAAGGAAATTAATGCAATAGCAGAAAATAAATGTAATTGCTTCACGTTATCATTAAAAAGGCACAATGCTACACATACAAAAACAGATAATATATCAATATGTTTATATGGTTGTCATTACTTGGTTTGAGCCACTTTCTTGCTTGATCTCCCACAAGCGGTTGTTGGAGGCATTTTGGAAATTCCCTGTCATGCTCATGTATGTTCTGCATGTTGTTGGCAACTGATTTCCATTTGGCTACAATTTCACTGCCTGTAGATGAACTTTCACTACACCAGTAAAGGTGGTTTACAATGCTCTTTTTCCAAGCACCAACTTCTCTGCAACTCTTCAGCTTTGCAAGAGAGTCCATTTTTTTAGCAACACCTAAACAATAAATAGAACAAAAATAACAGAATGATTGACAGCTATATGGCAGATATATATAAAAATGTTTGAGTACAGTTTCTACCCCGTATATCTGGAACATAAGTTCTATTACAAAGCAAACCATTTGTTATGTGCCATACATCGAACTTGCGCACAACACCCGGTCTGCTGTCCCTGAGGAACTTCATGACAGCAGGAAGCCTATCCGTGACAATCTTCTGAACACGGAGCCCTCTCTGCTCAAGCTGCAACCCCTCCTTTTCCATGCGTTGGCTGTTACCGACCTCATTGCTCTATAAAAAAGATACATTTATGTTATTTCAAAGTAGCGATTACTTCAGAAAATGTCTCAGAATAATACCATACATGTATATGTTAGCACTGAATTAACATTCATAAACGAAAAAAAAATACCTGAATGTCAATTATCCGGTTTGTTCTTAGGTCCATCACTGTGTAGGTCCCATATTTGGCACAGTGCCCTGAATAATTAATCATCAGAAAATTCATATTTTTGGTTGTTTAACTTGAAAAATGTGACACACTGCATAACAATATTTTTAGTAAATTACACATAGCTGGAGAGTCTGCTCGCTTGTCACCGCCCAAAACTATGTCTCCACTGTTGATGGTCTCTGAAATAACTGTACCTTGGTGTACAGTCCACAGCCAGTTTATTGTGGGGAAAAGTAAATTCCGTTGGTGTTTCAGGAAGGTTGTGTGACTAATTCCTGTGATATTATATGCCTAGAAGAACTAGACACAAAGAAAGAGGAATGTTAGTCATATTACAACTGGCACAGAGGTTTCATGGGTATGTAAAGAAAAAGTGCCTTCCCTTTTCCACTTGCAAGAAGGAGGCTCCACTAAAAATGACAGCTGCAGACAGCTGGATATTTCCTGCAGGTATGTTTGTGACATATGGCTGACTTGTCCAAGTCTTCTGATGTTCACAGTGTGTGCAAACCTGGTCCACGCACAGAAGCGTTCCCACAGTCCTAGCATGTACAACACAGCTCCTTGTGGAGACAGGACACTTTCTGAAGAGCTCAATGAGGTTTTCTTCATGAACGACAAACTTCCTCTTTTTATAATGTGGGGTTTCAATTACTGTGCTAAAAAACAGCAAACACAAAAACATGAAAGTGAAGTGACATACAGCCAAGTATGGTGACCCATACTCAGAATTCGTGCTCTGCATTGGCAAACTACCTGAGCACAGTGACTGATGTCAAATTCAGTAAAACATTGACGATGTATAGACGATGCGAGCATAGTCTGGTCGTAGAGACGGGCCGGCGCAGACAAACCTGGCAGATCCCGCAAGGAGAGACTCTGCTCCCACTGCATTCTGGGAGAGATCGAAACAGAGCTGCACTTCCTCACAGAATGCCCCAAATACCAAACCATCAGATACAACGACTATCCCAAACAAAATATTTCCCCAATTTAATAACTGCACCCCAACTGAAAAACTCAACTTCATTCTTGGTTAAAAATCAGAATGTGCAAATATAGCTGCAAGATTTATAGCAGCCTGCAAACTCCTGAAGCACAGCCAAGAAACCAATATCCAGTGAATATACAGCTAACTCACACCAAACCAACCAATACTCATGACTGTAGATAATGCTGAATCCAGTTATTCTGTTTACTAATTAAATAAATACATAAATAAATACATGAATAAATAAATACATAAATGCTTCAAACGCTCCACCATCATCCCCATCCCAAAGAAATCCAAAATTACAGGACTAAATGACTACAGGCCTGTGGCTCTAACGTCTGTGGTCATGAAGTCATTTGAAAAACTGGTGCTGGCCCACCTGAAGGACATTACTGGACCCTTACTGGATCCTCTTCAGTTTGCCTACAGAGCAAACAGGTCTGTGGAC
>NC_056579.1:4691111-4838611 GCF_018340385.1 Cyprinus carpio
TTAGAGTTTTTAATGTATTTTGTAGTTAAATTAGTATCTTTATTTAATCATAACGTGGAGAAGTATAAATGTGCTTATTTAGGACGATGACTTTAAGAATGGCACAAAGGTCGCTGTGCAGCTCCAACAACATCTTTATCTGTATCACTAGTATTTATGATGGTTTCTATTTCCTCAGGCTGTAATTGTATACCAGTATTAATATCCACAATCACAGAGAAAACAGAGACATTCACAGGTAGAATAAAGGATAAATGGCATTTGATGTATTTAAACATTGAATTTTTTTTAAATTAAACCAGAATGAAAGGTTGAATCTCATGAATTCTGTCAAAAACAAATTTCACTCCAAAATCACAAGACAAAATATATTTTAAAACAATTGTTTTAGGTCTATATTAAGATTAGGATTATATATATATATATAAAAGATTTGCACTATGACATTTTCATGACAAGAAAATACACTTACTCATTACTATAATAGAAGAAAATAATCACATTATTTATGGATTTAAGGATCATCATAGTACTTATTTTGCTGGATTTATGCTGATTTAAAAAGAATCCTTTCTGGACAGGATGAATTTTAATTACTGTAATAAAAATATAATGTGCATGATCACTAAAAATAATAGGAAATATAAAGACACTCAAAAGCAAAACAACCAGATGCATTATGATAATGAGAACTGAGAGGGAAATGTGCTTAGTTATCGTGAAAATAATGCCAAAATGCAAAATAATAATAAGAATAGGTTTTTAAAAAATATTTAGGGAGAAGATTATTCAAAAAAAAAAAACAAATACTGAGAAAAATATAATCTTGTTTTTATTTTGATTTTGGGGTTGAAATATCACTCTTGCGTGTTTCCTCTTCCTAAAACTATCAGGAATTTATAGAAACGACCTCTAGGAGGAGCCACATGATCTGTTTCGAGGGGGTTCTGGATCCATTCAAATCAGCAGCATCCACTGCAGATGCATGTGAAGCGTCCTGCCAGGTGCAGTGCTTGTTGTAAGAATCACCAGCTTCTTGTGTATAGCGCCTTAATTGCAATTGTTCATTGTCCTTCCTATCGGATTGACTGCAGATGTCAGTATTTACTGTATCTCTCAGTAATTGGATTGCATGAAATGAAAAGGATTAATTAACCAAATCAGGACTTTGCCAAAACTAGTAATTTTCCCGCACCCTCCTTTAGAATTTATTTGAATTGTGATACTCAGAATGTGGCGTTGCCTACTAATGATGCCAACCTTTGACCATTGTGCCTAGCAAATGTGACGGGGAAGACTTGTAGAAACAATGATTTACCACTATGTGTATTTCTCACAGCCAGTCTAAATAAAGAATTAGGCTTCTGCTTATTAAACTACAGATTTTATTCTCTCTTTATGACTGAAAAACAAAACAAAACAAAAAAACACAGGTGTTTGGATTGCTGGCTAATCCACTCTAAATAATAGATATAGTCTGCTATGTTTCTTAGTGTGAGTGCTCCCTTCTGAAAAAAAAAAAAACTTGATGTACCAATGCATGCAGGTATCTGTTCGTCGTTATTCCTACTCTATTGTTCCTTGATTTTCATTTTCTTCATTGTGTTATCATTATGTAGGCATCTTGATGTAGGTCTTGAAAAGCTTCTACATGTCAAATGCCTTCACCACGAATATATCTGTAGAGTTGAACTTATACCGAAGCAATCCAAACGTTCTCAGATACTTTGTCAGCAAATGCTGCCGTGCTTGTCTCAGGACTACACTGAAAGCTGCTTTGATTGTGGTCTGTCCATTTGAATCCAACACCACTGATGCATGGAAGTGTCACTAATAGAAATACCATTTTACTTTATCTTTTTTTTAATAAACACAAACTTTAACACAAGAGACCTGTGAGAAAGTTGCCGAATGTTTATAATGCCTGTAAAACCTTGCTGAGGGCATTTTAGGTAATCTCTGTCAAATGTTTTGAAAGATCATCTTACACTTACGTGAATTATGATTAATTCTGTTGAGAACGAGATCTAAAGGATGATGAATATGAAGGATAACAGCCTTTTATTTTTGATTTAAGACTTAATAACTGTTGAAAACCAATGAAATTTGTTATATCTGTTTTACTTCTTCATCGTGGTACCAAATGCTAACACTTTCTGAAGATGTTGTGGACACTATTGAAGATTTTATTTCCCCAGGAACCATTTAAAAAACTTTTTATCACTTTTGGAAGAAACCTTTCCAACTGTATATAGGCTAATTTGCTGTTTTCTCTTTGGTTTTCACCATTTTATATCTCTCTATTAAAAAAAATCAAATGAAAAACCAGGACTGTACAGAGTGTTTTTTTCAATAAAGTGTTTTTGGTCATATGTAGTCATCTGTGTTATTTAACACGGCCTACATGTACTGACTGAATGACTGAGAGGCCTAGTTTATTCAGCTCATAAAATAAATTATTTAATAAACTGAGAGAAAAAAAAAGAAGCAAAAACAGCCTAAGCTGGTTGGCTGGTCTTAGCTGGTTTAAGCTAGAAAGTAGCTGGTTTAACTAAGTTGGTTTGACTAAGATGGTTTTATCTGGTTGGCCAACTGGTCTCCAAGTCTGACCAGCCAAAGAAGTGGCTTAAACCTCACTAAAACTAGCCTGCTGACCAGCTATGACCAGCTAAGACAAGGAAGAACAACCAGCAACCTTTTTTTTTTATTTTTTTTATTTTTTATTTTTTATCAGGGTTACGTTTCAATGCTTCTTGATAACTAAAACTTGTATTACCAGTTGAGTAAGTATTACCATAATTTACTGATATTGTATTACAAGGGCGTATTTTGACAAGGGGTTTGGTTTTTGGCATCATGGGGACATAATTTAATTGTTTGATCAAAATTATTGCTTGGTTCAATTTAGTCGCTGGATGTTGTTAGGGACATAAGTTATATTAGTTATAATTAGTTATAGTTATATTAGCCAGCGGCGCTAGCACCGCGTCTCAAACGACACTTATTTGATATTTAAATGCTGTCTGATTCAATATAGTGGAGATGTAAGCGTGTAAATAATGTTTTATATAGTTTTTGTGTCACCCCGCTGTTTGTTTTTTAGTATTCGAGTTTATTAGCTTGCTAGCTGTCGTTTGAACTACCTCTGACGTTGTTTGCCAGTTTATTTACACTTAAAGTGTATTTTACGTTAGTTTACTTGCAACATATTAACATTTAACTCATCGTATAAACAAACAACATTTCCCACAGCAATCGTTCAGAGGAGATCTGTCATAACATAAGTGTCAACTGTCTCTGATGCTTCTAAAACTCCTTAGCAGAAACAAATCTAGACACAGATGAGACTGGTGACATGCATTTAGAGTTTAAAGGCCTGGGATTGTTTGTTAGAAGGAGAAATATTTGAGTTGGGTTCCCTTCTGAAACTTAGGAGGAGACACTTGTGAGATTGCAGTGTCCTAATAACAAAATTACATACAACTCTCCACTTTTTTTCCAATTTATTTGCTGTCTCTGAAACCTTTGAGGTTTCCAATAGAACGTGTTCGACATGCTGTCAGTTTGCTGAAATCACATTTCGATTCGTTTACATGAATAGACGTACGCATAGCTGTGTACTTTAGCAACCTGCTTTTCAATAACCTTCATTTCGAATGATCTCAGTATCGATAAGCTACAAAAAAAATGTCTGTGTACTCAAAACTGCCCTCAGAGCTGAAGAAACCCGTTGTGAGAAACACCATTCTTCTTGTAGTTGCGCTATATGGTGCGAAGAAATTTTCCCCTTTTGTATATGGCAAGCTTAAAGGAAGGACTAGTAAACAGGTTAAGGCCACAGACCCGGTTACCTCCAATAGAGAACCTCAAGAAGTGGAAGCCGCAAAGAAAAAGAAAAGCTCCCCGGCTGTGAACCGTGAATTCTTCGAGAGGTTGATTCATCTCTTGAAAATCCTCTTTCCTCGACTTTTCTGCAAAGAACTCGGCCTGCTCGGTTTCCACTCTCTGGCCCTCATTTCACGCACCTTTCTCTCCATCTATGTAGCCAATTTGGATGGGCAAATAGTGAAAACCATTGTGAAGAAAGACCCCAGGGCGTTTGTGGTTGAGTTAACCAAATGGCTGCTCATTGCCACTCCCGCCACTTTTGTGAACAGTGCCATCCTTTACCTGGAGGGTCAGCTGACCCTCGCCTTTCGCACCTGGTTGGTCACCCACGCCTACATGATGTATTTCAGCGATCAGACCTATTATCGTGTCAGCAACATGGATGGCAGACTGGCGAACCCCGATCAGTCTTTGACTGAAGATGTGGTGATGTTCGCTGCCTCTGTGGCTCATCTGTACTCTAACCTGACCAAACCTATCCTAGATGTAGTGGTGACCTGTTACACGCTCATTAAAACTGCCGAGTCGAAAGGTGCCAACACCACATGGTCCTCCATCATAGCTGGCATTGTGGTGGCACTTACTGCCAAGATTCTGAGAGCATTCTCGCCCCGCTTTGGTAAGCTGGTGGCTGAGGAAGGCAGGAGGAAAGGCGACCTGAGATACATGCATTCACGCATAATCCCCAATTCAGAGGAGATCGCCTTCTATTGAGGACATAAGGTAAGAGAATAGCCTCTTGGGTTAGTTTTCTGTCTCTATTTACTCACCCTCATGTCTTTCCAAATGTGTATGACTTTGGAACACAAAAGGAGAGGTTTAGCAGCATGTTCACCTTGCTCTTTGAAAACAGTGTCCAGCAGCAATCAAAAAGTCACGTTGCTCAGTGAATACATTTCAGTCTGCTGCTCACACATTGCTGTTTTATATCTTCAAAAGATTTGAAATATAAAACACAAATTTTGTGGTGCTTTCTTGATTTTCAAATTGGGGCCAAAATAAAAAATAAAGTTACAAATATTTTTTATATTATTTATTATTATTATTTAATGTTTTTATTTGATAATAAAATATGATTTATTATTATTATTATTAATTTATTTGATATTTTTTATTTTATGTTAATATAAGATATTATTAAATGTTAATGCAATTTATTTATTTTTAACAAATTTTACTTATGTAATATTGTCTTACACAACATATGTAATTATATTAAAAGTTATTTTTATATTATTACAATTGGCTTGCTTGCTGGGGTTTTGTAGAGCACTTTTTGTTATAAAGAATAATTCATTGTAAAAAATGTTAAACAAACACGATATGCATTTCCAGTTTTAATCACTTCTTTTGATCTTTTTACACTGACAATATAAAAGCTAATTATTTAATTTTGTAAATATATACACTAGGGTTCAAAAGTTTGGGGTTAGTAAGATTTTTGTTTTTGAAAGAAATTAAAATTTTGTTTAGGAAGGATCCATTAAATTGATCAAGTGACAGTAGAGACAGTTATAATGTTACATAAGATTTCAATTTCAAATAAATGATTTTCTTTTTACCTTTCTATTGATCAAAGAATCCTGAAAAATGTAGCAAAGATTTCACAAAAATATTAAACAGCATTTAAAAAAAGAAAAAAGAAAATTCAGCATTGCATCACAGGAATAAATTACATTTTGAAATATATTCAAATTGAAAGCTCTTATTTGAAATTGCTATAATATTTCACAATATTAAATTTTTTTTTTATTGTATTTTTAATCAAAAAATGCAGCCTTGGTGACCTGAATAGAATGAATTTATGTTTTAAAAAAGGGATCACTTGCAAGAAGATTTTTACATCATATTAAGAGATCATCATTAGTTTAAAAACCGTTGCTTTATCCTTTTTTTGTGTTTTATAGATACTGCAGGTTTGGAGGGGTGAGTAATGGTGAGTAAATGATGATAGAGATTTCACTTATGGGTGAATTATCCCTTTAAAAAAGGTGTTTGAGGTCATTTTGTTCATGTGTCCCAAAGACAAGCAAAGTTCCCTGCTGAACAAACAGTGCCACATGCCTGCAATGGGAAATGTTCCCGAACTTCACAGTCATATTGCCAGTCAAAGTGTTCATAGAGAGAGGTCATGTGACGTGTCTGAATACAAAGAAGGCCCTGAAATTGGGGCGAAAGTCTGTATTCACCTCTCTGACCCAAGGCTCACACTCACATACACTGCACTTAACTCACTTAACTTCTTAACCTTCATGATTATTTTAATATGCTCTGATTTGATGCTTAAAAATATATATTTCCTATTAATACAAAAAAGTTGATTGGACACTTTATTATTGGAAACTAATCTGTGTGTGAGCTTGTGTGTTCCTCAGTTTGATGTTATCTTGTTGCCTTTGTATCTGCGTGTATGCGTGTCTGCGTGCGTGTTTGGGTGCCTGCGCCTGTGCCCTGCGCAGATCGAGATGTTGCAGCTGCAGCAGAGCTACACTGCAGTGTCCAAGCAGATTAACCTGATCCTGTTCAAGAGGCTGTGGTATGTCATGCTGGAACAGTTCCTGATGAAATATCTCTGGAGTGCATCGGGCCTGGTCATGGTCGCCGTGCCCATCAACACTGCCACCAGATACTCTAAATATGGTATGGATTAATTTATGACTTCTCTGTGTCTGTGGCTCCAGACGTTTTGGCTCAGTGAATTCAAAACTTCCTTGAACATCCTTGAGCATGTGTTGATATGGTGTTCTTAAGGGGGACAATTAGTTTTTTTTTTTTTGTGTACTATACCTGATTTCACTTCTATAGTAACATTCAAAGTTTGGGGTGTTTTTTTTTTTTTAAAGAAAGAAGTGTCTTTTGCTCACCAAGGCTGCATTCATTTGGTAAAAAAAATACTGTAAAAACAGTAATATTTGAGAAATATTTTTACAATTCAAAATGACCGTTTTCTATTTTAATGTATTTTAAAATGTAATTTATTCCTGTGATGAAAAGCTGTATTTTTAGCAGTCGTTATTCCAGTCTTCCCTTTCATCATTTGATATTTTTCTCATAGTCTTGTTCATTTAACATCCTTTCAGATTCAGAGGATGTAAAACAGGCAGCCCTGGTGATGAAGGAGGAGGACTTGGTGAGTGAACGCACACAGGCCTTCACCACGGCCCGGAACCTTCTGAACGCTGCAGCTGATGCGGTGGAGAGGATCATGATCTCCTACAAAGAGGTGAGATGCATTTCACCTAATAACTTTTCAAAAAGCACTTTCAAATCTAGATTAAGCAGTTCTAAACAAGCACTATAATTGATCTTTAGGGGATGGTAAATCTGAAAGTGTCTACAGTATGAAACCAATATGCATTGGCTGATCATCTATCATCTTTTTGTCATGTAAATGTAGCAAACCTAAACATTGTGCATGCAACTCCAAATAAATCATTTCCTGCCTTTAGACTAGTTGTTTCAGTCAAGAGCTGTTAAAGCTGTTAAAGGGTCTCATGTGTGAAAATGACTAAAAAGTACTCTGTCATCTCACAGGTCACAGAGCTGGCTGGATATACGGCTCGTGTGTATGAGATGTTTGAAGTGTTTGAGGATGTGCGTGCTGGGATGTACCGCCGTTCACTCTCAGAGCTAAAGCCAGAAGAGACAGGGGCGGCTCGGAAGATTAAACATGGCATGAGAGTGGAGGGACCACTCCAGATCAGAGGTTTGATCAACTTCAGTTGCATATATACTGTATATATATATATATATATATATATAGCTATGACTGAAAGAGTGTATTATATACAGCTTAAGAAAGTATGTTTACTTTGCACAGTATACCAATTTTCTATATGCATGCAATATGCAGGTGGCTTACATTTGACGAAATGTATCCTATACAGTAAGTGCATACTGCTCGGAATTCTGTATCCCAAAATGCAATGTGCTCAACTTCATCTTCCATTTCCAGTGTGACAAACAAACTAGAAGCAATTAAAACTGTGAATTTCGATTTGTTCTCTTTCTCATTATTTCATTGGTATTCCAAAAGTGCACACAAAATTGGTTTAAAATTTTCAAGGCAATAACTGGACGCCGTTTGCTGAATTGTCATGTTACAACATTATTGTATATTACAGTTTAAACAGTTACAGGTGCATCCTTTATTAAAGTACACAACCGTTCAAACGTTTGGGGTCAGTAAGATTTTTTTTTCTTTTTTTAAGAAAAATTCAGCAAGAACACATTAACTTGATCAAAAGTGACAGTAAATACATTTATAATGTCACAAAAGATTTCTAATATAAATAAATGCTGTTCTTTTGAACTTTATATTCATCCTGAAAAGAATCCTGAAAAAATGAATCACCAGCTGCACAACAATATTAGGCAGCACATCAGTTTTTAACATTGAAAATTCAGTTTTGCATCACAGGAATAAATTACGATTTAAAATATAGTAAAATAGAAATACAATATTACAATGTTACAGTTTTTACTGTAAAATAAATGCAGCCTTGGTGAGCATACACTTTTGAACAGTATTGAATTTTAAGTACATACTGAACAGTACATAGTAATCAGTACTTTTATATACTACAGTATACTGACCATTTACATGAAGTAATTGTCTTGTCATGTTTGTGTGTGTTTGCTCAGGTAACGTGATTGATGTGGAACAGGGCATCAAATGTGAAAACCTACCCATAATAACTCCAACAGGGGATGTGGTGGTTTCCAGCCTGAACCTACAGGTAAATTCCCATCTTAAACCCTTCTTGAGTCATTTTAATTCATAATCTATTTTTGCCAGTGCAAAATTGGCATGCGGGTGTAGTAGGCATTGCATACTTGTTACATCCAACTAAAACTGCTCTCAGTTTTCCAGCTAAGGAGACTATATATTAAATAATTTCTATCTCTATGCTGCAATATCTCGTGCTCATGCAGAGTAAATGAGTCAGTGGTCTGATGAAACATGCTGTTCCCTGCATGATTTATGTGCTTGTGAAGTGTGAATGTCAATGAGGTTGTTATCTGTTTCTCTAGCATAGGTCTGTGAGAATGTCTATGATAATACAGCATTGCTAATCGGTGCCTGAGCTTTGACAGGTTAAAGTGGATTTAGGTGAAGATATATTATGAGACCCTCGTAAAGAATTTGTATTTATGTATTTTGCTCATTCACTCTTATTGTGTAAATTTTTGCTTGCATTACTTGTTATCTTACATTAGCTTATCTTTATGGAATCTGAATTAGGTTTCCCCACCTATGTGCTTGTGAGAGATATAGTCTGTACAATCCAAAACATGTTGGCAAGACTTGAAGGCGGAAAACTTTAAAGCTAGTAAGATAAGTGCTTCGATTTTTCTACGATTTTTCTTAGATTCTAAGATTTTTCTTTGATTTGTTCTCACCACGGCTGTTTATTATGCACATGTTTTACACCTGCAGAGCTTATACACCGATTGTTGACTGACAACATGGACATGTGTGGGTGTTTTTTTAGCATCAGGTTATTATTTAAGGAAAACGACACTTTAACTGGTCTCTTTTTCTCAAACAATATGTAATAATCTTTTAGCTTTTTTGCAGTGTTGTAGACCTGTTGGCCGTGGTGTCCTGCAGAGTTTAGCTCCAATCCTAATTAAACACACCTGAACCAACTAATTATGGTCTTACTAGGCCAGAGATCTCCAACCCTGCTCCTGGAGAGCTACAGTCCTCCAGACTTCAGTTCCAGCCCTGCTCCAACACACCTGTCTGTAATTATGAAGTAGCCCTGAACACCTTAATTAGCTGGTTCAGGTGTGTTTGATTGGGGTTGGAGCTGAAATCTTGGGTTGGAGACCACTGTACTATGCATACTAGAAACTTCCAGGCAGGTGTGTTAAGGCAAGTTGGAGCTAAACTCTTTAGGACATCAGCTCTCCAGAACCCAGTTTGGAGACCCCTGTATTAATGTATATCATAGTTAATATCAGGGCTTGAAAATGAAAAAAAAAATAAAAATTTAAAAACAAATATCTTTGCCTATAATTTGCCTAATAATAATAATAATAATAATAATAATAATAAAGTACAGCATTTTCTTTACTCAAAAGAAAAGGAAAAAGAGAGATTTGGTAACGTTCTCTCAAAAACAAATCCTCTAAAGTTTAGGCTGTAAAAACGTCAATCCAAAAACGAATTAATTTAAGGTGACGCTGATGCCTACCTCTCTCACTCGGCACAAATCCAAATGTTTCCATATTCCCGACGTATCTGGATGCTAAAATATTATTTATTATATAGTGTTTGTACTTTCATCGACATAAAACATCATCTTTCACATCGGCTATATCAGCACAGTGAGGCGCGGTCGCTGAACGCAACAAATTTTGTACGCAAAATTCTTACGCAAATTGTAAAGCTTTTGCAAAATAAGGAAAACTACTCTCTGCTGTTTCGTTTTCCTTTCCGAAAACTTTGGAACGTGTCACAATGAACCGTAATTTAGCACATTTCTTCTTCCTTTTCGTTTTTCTTTCTTAATGTTTTAATATGATTTAATTTAAATTTTATTTTTGTATTCCTTTTTATGTAAGCCTATAGTTTTTTCTGTTTTCTCGATTCACAGAAGCACTGCAGGTGCGTGTGATCTGTTGAATTCATCTTACACTATCATCAGATAAACTCTTAAGGGCAGTGCATTGCCATTGTGACTTACCTGTGATGAGTTCACAGATGAGCGGAGATTTCACTGGTTGGCGTCAGCGTCACATTTGCATAGTACTACTGGAATTCGTGATTGGTTGACAGCAAATTTCAAATATTAAATGGAACGATAAAATAACGTTATTAACCGGTTAATGGCCATTTCAAATTTTCGATTCTGTTCGGAACTATAAAATTAGATTTTGTTTTTGTTTCTGGTTCTGGTCCTGTCAAAATTTCGTTCATTTCTGGTTTTCGTTTTCGTTTCTTGAACCGGTTCAGAGCCCTGGTTAATATATATTTAACTTAAACTATTAAAAAAACATTTTTATTACTTGAAATAAAATAAACATTATCTGACATAAAATTAAATATAAAAACTTTTTATTTCAACTTGTTTCCAAGGCAATATTTCTCATTTTAATTTAATTTAACTTGATGTACTAAAATAACTAAAACTACAACTACAAAAAAAAAAAAACTATATAGGCATGTATCAAATAAAAACTACTAAAAATGACACAACAAAATTACTAAAACTTTAATTAAAATGAAAATGAAAATAAGAAATATAAAACTAAAAACTAATTCAAAATATTAATTGAAATACAATACTATAATACTATATTATAATATAGTATCTCAATGATACTAAATAATACTAAAATAAATTTATATATATATATATATATAAAAAATTAAACAGTAGAATTCTTGTTTTAATTAGAATTATAAAATATATAATTGATATATACTATATTAAATCTTTATATACTTTAAAGTAGAATATAATTTTTTAATATAGATTCAATATTAGAAATCAAATAAGTGACCTTAGATTTATAATAATCTAGATTGATCAATTTTAGAATGAGGGTACAAAAATATGTATGTCTGCACACCTGTTTGTGAATCCGGTGGAAATTTTGAAAATTCCTGTGCACATCAGTAACTTACACTCAATTATTATAGTATGAGACCCATTGTTTGTCTTTCTTACTATTTCAGTGAGAATTATTTCATGGAACAAATCTCGAATGCACTAGTTATGAATGCAGTGTGTGCACACATTTCTTGAGTCTGGATTGATCATGTGCTCCCTAATGATTAATTCATGTTTCCTGCTAAATTCTGAGAAATGGGTCATGAGTACCACAGTGTGACCCCCCTCTGGTCTGCCCCGGACAATGTGCGATTATATTCCGGTCGCGTGTTGGTGTGCTCTTAGGGTTTCCACAACAGTGCCTCGGATTGCAGGGTGTTAATACTCTCTCATGTCCCTGATGTCGCAGTCATGCGGTGCACTCATGACACAATGAACATTACCCACAATGCTTTCTCAGATTACTTTTGCAGCCAAAAGCAGCCAAGCCAAGAGGAATAGACAATAATGTCATAGTAAAAACCTATCACGGTTGCCAGATGGAATGTGGCGTTACTTTGAGGTTGTTATATTTTTGGATGAACTGTTCCTTTAAGATTAATTTGTCAGCTCTCTCAGGTTAAATCTGTACTTTGCTGCCAGACTGACATCAGAATAGACACTCGACCAGCTTGTCTCTATACTTAGAATTATCATTAACGCCGCTTCAAGATGTTTTCAACCCAGATGATTCACATTGGTTTGGTGTTGTGTTGAAGGTCTTTTAATAGTAGTTGACGCTCTAGCAGGAAGCCGTGCTGGTGTGTTTATGTGTGTCTGGTGAATGGATGGCTTTAGCATAATGACAGGGTGTAGAGAGGGAGCGATCTGGTTTTCTCGGTATGTTGTGCTGCAGAAAGGCCTTTGAAAACCATCAAGCGTTTCCCATCACAGTGGCTCCTTTTAACCCTGTGGCTTTGCTGAATTTGTAAACACATTTAGCTGTTTCCCGTGGTTTGTCCCTCCGTGCATCTTTCTCTCTCTCTCTGTGGGGGTGTAATGCGATCCGCTGCATGCATGTTCGTTCGTGTGTTTTTAGTAACATGTAAGGGGGATGTTGGGTCTTTCTCTCCAGGTTGATGAAGGCATGCATCTGCTGATCACGGGCCCTAACGGTTGTGGAAAAAGCTCTCTGTTCAGAATCCTGAGCGGCCTCTGGCCCGTCTACAGCGGAGTGCTTTACAAGCCATCACCCGAGCACATGTTTTACATACCTCAAAGGTACTGACTGCACACTGTGACCTAAAAAGTGTACACTAAAAGCATGCACTTCACTGGTGATGAGAAGGTATATGCTTTTGAGTATGTAGTAAGTAGGACTAGGGTTTATATCTAGGGTTTATTATGTCAAATGATATGAAAAATGAAGCAATGTTTGTGAATATCACAATGCATTTTCAAGTTGCTATTAAGTTGTTTTGCTATTCCTCCTTTAATTGTGATTTACAGTTAATTGTTTTATTTTGTTTTAATGCTCTGTTTTAAACTTAAGTAGCAAAATCTCAGTGAATTGAATCCTGTTCAAAATTAAAAACTTACCTTCATTATTTAATGAAATGTAACTGAAGGATGAAGGATGTAACCACACTGATAATTTGATTTGATCATATTCAATAATTCTGTAAATCAGAACAAAGGGAGCCAAATGTCATAATTGCCCTTAATAGGGACCAAATGTTAAAATCTAGTCATTTGAAAACAATAGCCATTTTTGAGCAAATACATTAAAAATGTTGAACATAAATAAAAAGACAGAAAATTAAGATATTAATATATTTTTTCTTGTTACACTACATTACCCAGCTTTAGTTGTAAAAGAGTATGTCATAATTGGGAGACACTACAGATGTCATACAATTGTGTGTTGATATCACAGATATCTTTGTCATTTGAGAGTTAACATTTGACTAAATGTAGTCATTTTTGGCTTCATAAAAGCAACATAGCTGCTTCATCCTTGCATTTTTTTGCAAAAAAATAAAACCAAACTATACCAAACAAACAAAAAAATATTTTTTTTCCCACACAGTTTGAAAACCAATATGTCATCCAGGCAACTTTGAGTTTTTGTCATTGTACTATGATTTGGGATGAGCTAATATTAATTGTGTACAGAATATTCTGTGCATGTCTATAGTGTACAATTAGGACTATGATTGTAGAAGGCTGTTGATTTCTCTTTGTGCCAGTTCAGGACCCAGTACTGTGATGCGGTCTGCTGGATTTTGTTTAAGAATTAAGATAAGTCAGAAGGTAGAGAAGTGGTTGTGCATGCATGTGTTTACTTCCATTTCCCACGCCGTGCCAGGTTAATTAGCGCTGATGAGTGTACTGATTAAAAAGAGGAGCACAATCAAAAAGCAGTCAGCACATATGGTGCTCCTGTGACTGCGTTACATGGCGGCTTCTTTCCAGACCCAACAGGAGAACAGCATCTCTTCGTGCTCATGATCACACAACGGAACGTGTCAAACATCATTTCGAGCCAGCTGCTTGTCATTTGGCCCACTTGCAGTTCACTGGATGTCTCTGTATATCAGGACTGTTAAAGAGAAAAAAAAGATTGAATAAGACTTTCAACTGCTTTGAGGATGTGCTTAATGCACAATGATTTTGAGTAGAATACATTTTTAAACACTTTGCCCATTTTGCCTCTATGAGAATTATTAATGCAAAATGTGAAACACAGAGGATAGATGCATAGATAGATCAAACAAGACATACTCTTTTCAGGCCTTATATGTCGGTGGGAACGCTGAGAGATCAGGTCATCTACCCTCACTCTGTTCAGGAGATGCTGGAAAAAGGCATCACTGACCAGCAGCTGGAAGACATCCTCAAAACTGTGAACCTCTGCTACATCCTGGAGAGAGAAGGAGGTAAGAGACACCACGGGAATGTCTTCCGATATCCTCTTCAGTGAAGAGATGGGCATTTTTACAATGTTCAGTTGCATTTTTGCATATATAATTACTTTTTCTGTGGTGGGCTCAACTCTGTAACATACTGAAACTATGTATATTCAATATGGAATATACACAGATTACTGTTTAAAAAAGTTATTACCTTTATTCACTAATGTTACATAAAATTTTTTTTTTTTTTTTTAAACAACAGTACAGTAACAAAATTACTGTTCTTTTGAACTTGATCAAAGAATACTAAAAAAGGATCATGGTTTTCACAATAATATTAAGCAGCACAAATTAATATTTCAACATTGATGATAACAAGAAATGTTTCTTGAGCAGCAAATCAGCATATTAGAATGATTTTTGAAGGATCATGTGACACTGAAGACTGGAGTAGTGATGCTGAAAATACAGCTTGATGTCACAGGACTAAATTATATTAAAATATAGTTACATCTTACAAGTGCCTAGGGGTTTGAAGAAAGCGTAACAATATTAAGGGTTTAAAAAGAGCATTTGTCTGAGCCCCTGCCACAACACAATCCCTTTAAAAGGTTTTATTAAAAGCTCAAAGAGTATACATTATTTTTGAATAAAAAATGCAAAAAGAGGGAAGCAAAACCTCAGGAGGTGCAACGTTAACATATATAACATGAATATCAGTAACATCATATTCAAATCATCATTTAAACATCAAAAACAATCTTATCAACCCCAATCTTTTGAACAGTATTGCATGCAATCTGATATATGAATGTTTGTTTATTTCCACCAGTGTTGCAAGATTAAAGCAAGCACAGCACATTTACTGTACTGGATGTAAAGTGTTGAACTAAAAGATTTTTTTTTTATTTGATAAAATAATATCATATAATTAATGCATGTTTAAATGATTCAGTAATATGGAAGAAGCAAAACTCTATTAGTAGTAAACATATATTATTGTTAGTATTTAAACATTGTTAAATACTGTCACGTTGGGATGCAATGAGCCACTGGAAGGACGTGTTGTCTGGAGGAGAGAAGCAGCGGATGGGCATGGCCAGGATGTTTTACCATAAGTACGTCTGTTCTGTTTGACTGACATTTTATTAAATTTGATACACACGATTTGAGGCAGACACATATATAATGGAAGTACCTTTTTTTTTACACCATGCTTAATACTGGACTAACATCTATTTAAATCCAATTTAATGTAAGTTAATAATCAGGAATATTACTGAGATATTTTCTCAGTAATGATCTTTCAGTTGCTTGAGATAATTGGTAGAATGACTTCCTCTGTCTAAAATAAAAAAAATTATACTTTGAAGATACTAAATTATGTTACATGTAAGAAAGCTTCTAATGGTTTCCTTGAAGCCATTCAAGTGATAAATATTCAATTACTGGACGTTATTAACATTTAACCGGATTCAGTGGGTGTTTTTGGAAACTACGTATACAGCTCACTTTGCATTTGAAGCGAGCAGCTGCTTTAGGGGAGATTATTGTAGAAGCACTGAGATATTTATTAATGGGAATGGAAAAAAAAAAACAAGTCAGAATATAAAACATTTAATAATTCAACTGCCAACTGCTTCTAAGTCTGTTTTAAAAGTCCCCAACAACTTGTGTGTTTTTAAAGCTGATAAATCTCTGGTTTATCTCTACAGGCCTCAATACGCCCTCCTGGATGAGTGCACGAGTGCTATGAGTATTGATGTGGAAGGCAAAATCTTTGAAGCTGCAAAGGATGCTGGGATTGCTCTTCTCTCTATTACACACCGTCCTTCTCTCTGGTGGGTTTTCAGTCGTATGAAAATGAAGAGCAGTTGCTTTATTGCTAGTGGAAGTGTATTTATGTCAAGCACTGACTCATAAACACATAAGATAAAAGGGTTCATATGATGGAAAACAGGATTTTTCTTGCTGTTTTGAAGTGGGAGTTTGATGTGCTATTTAGACAAACTGTAATATTTACAACACAGAAAAAACAGACTACCCAGACTAGTTATCCAACAAAGCTGCAGTAATGGGTTAAAGGTGCTGAAAACATGTCATCAAATCACAAATGGATGCCCTGAGAGAAAACACCCGTCTCTGTGATCGCACTAGGCAAAATAAAAAGTCAAGGGAGCAGCCCACGCTTTTTTAGTCAATCAGAAAACTAGCCAGGATGAATCATGTCATGCCTTCGGGTTATGGAGAAAGGGTGTGCGGAAGTTAGCAGGTGAATCGTTTAAGCATTCCTCATGACATTGCATCCATTAACACATTAACATAAAACTGTTTAGATTTTTTTTTTTAAACAAAATAATACTTCCATTGAGCAAGGATACATTTAATTGATCAAATGACAGTAGAGATTTATGTTTAGAAATCAAACTTTCTATTCATCAAAGAACCCTGAAAGAAATGTATCACAGTTTCCAGAAAAATATAAACTGTTTTCATAACAATAATTAGAATAAATATTTCTTGAGCACCAATTCTAAATCATATCAGAATGATTTTTGAAGAATCATGTGACACTGAAGACAGGTGATTCAGGAATGAATTACATTTTAAAATATATTAAAATAGAAAACAGGTCATTTGATTTGTAATAATAATTCACAATTTTACTGTATTTTTGATCAAATAAATGCATCCTTGGTGATCCACTGGTTTTACCCTGATAAATAAAGATGTGAATTATGCCATTACCCAGATTTTAGCAAGACACAATATAGGTAATTTGCATACAGAAACCTGGATTTCCCTTATAAAGTGATGTTACAGAAATCAAATAAATAACAATAAACTTTAGAAGTGTACAATATGCTCAGAGTGCTGTAAAACTTTCAGGGAAAAGCCCATATGAGTACACCTCACAGCTTTAAACATGGTTTCATCCAGAAATTTCTCTACTAGTGTCTTTGTGTTACTTTCAGTTCAGTCAAAATGACACACCTTGTCCTAAACTTCCTCTGCTGACAGGAAGTACCACTCCCACCTGCTGCAGTTTGATGGCGAGGGCGGCTGGCGCTTTGAAAAGCTGGACGCCTCCACGCGTATTTCCCTGCAGGACGAGAAGCTCCGACTTGAGACCCAGCTCTCGGGAATTCCCATGATGCAGCAGCAGCTGGCAGAGCTGTGCCACATTCTGGGAGAAGACAGCAGTCTGACAAACCCAGGGGAAGTGGAGGAAGATGACCAGAAGGAGGGGGAGGAGAAGGAGAGAGATGTGGTGTCTGGTAGAAAAGAGAAAGAACTTATAGAGTGATTTAGAGATAGGTGTGAGCGTATGTGTGTGTGCATACAGTATATCTGCCCACATTTGTTTTAGATGCATGCATTGACTTGAGAATGTGTTTCTAATAGGGTTGGGAATCAAGAACTTAATCAGAACCAGTTCCATTTTTTAAGGAAATATCACAGCGGGAATCGTTTTAAGGATGTTTGGTTCTATTGACGGTTTTAGAACGTTTACATTCCACCAACGATTCAGAAGAAACTCAGCAATAAAATATGCAAATCAGATGAATGTATCAGAGCCACATTGAACCACCTTTGCTGTTGTCATGATGATCACTGTGCATCTTATTTTTTAGCTTGCATGAGAATCAGCAATCAAAAGTTGAGTGTGTAATTGTCAATTTCCATGCTTTAAAAAGTCTGTGAAAATTGGCTATAACCTTTTCTTTTTCACACACTGATTACATTTAGGGTTGTGAGTCATTCAGAACTGAATTCAGAATGTTTTTAACCCTTGTGCTGCAAAATCATTTACCTAATAGGCCAGAAAATGGCTGGCCTTTTAAAATAATTGCTTATAAAATTCTTGTTATGCTGTATTTTCACCAAATCTTGGATTTAATTTTTTTGTCAACTTGTTTTCTTTCAATCAGCACAGATTTTGTATATCTTTTTTCGAACTGATTGATCGTAGGCCTTTTTGATCTAAGTGAATGCACCTCAGATTTTGAGTCAAAAAGCGTTATTTGTGGATAATCAATCAGTTCTAAAAAGAAAAAGAAAACCTGTGCTAACTGAATCAGAATCAAATTCAAATTTGAATGCAAGAAAATGTATTTAAAATAATTTGGTATTTTAGAATTTAGAAATGTCATTTTTACCTAGAAATTGTCAAGAAAGTTTTGAAAAAACTTTACTTTTTGAGGTTTAAAGAATTTAAAGAATGAATAATAGATAAATGGATATATTCTATTAAACTGATTTGAAAGTGTCAGTTTTTAAATTCTCAGCTAAATAGATGGTATAATTTAGGTGAGCTAAAGAAACAGATAAAATGCATTCTTGTCTTTTCCCAAGAATTGCATAATACATGAAATTTTATTTCAAAATTTCACAACAGGCTTCTGAGGGTAGTGAATGCAGAACACTAATTTTCCATTCTCTCTGCTTCAAAATTACTATTAACAGAACCATTAAGGATTCAGAATCAGATTCCCATATTTAGTCTCTAGACAGAAAACGCACAGTGAACACTTTAAAGCTTTTTTAGCTGTACAAAGACAATGCAGTTAGTGTGTGTGTGTGTTTGTTTATGTATGCATGTATGTACTGTATGTGTGTGTGTGTGTGTAGTACTCAAGACTGGGTGTGTTTTGGAGGGGGTGGGAGACAGCTGCCAACTCCACCAGGTGCAGTCAATGATGAAAGCCCCTATGAAAGCTGTTCCTCTTGCTCGTTATCGCTGTTCTCTGAAGAATTCTCTGGAAATCTGTGAACCCAGGCAGCGTGTGTGTCTGTGCCTTTAGGGAAAGGGAGTTAGGGCTCTGCTGTTTTGTATCAGTTCAGTGGTGGTATTTTCAAACTTGTAAGTCACCATGAGTGCTGTAGTTCAAATCCGTGCCGTTTTAACACAACATCAAAAAGGGTACATTTGTCCTCAGTGCAGATGATATGTGTTTTTATTATTATCCAGTTCTAATAGATATTTAAACAGTGACCACATTTCCATGCACATGAATGCTGTGTACATGTATACAGGAATACCTCAATAGTATGCTGTTAACATTTTTTCTGTGATAATGTGCAAGTAATTGTGGTCAATAAGAAATGGCTAATTTTAAAATGTAGCTTTTATTCTTTAAACAATCAGCGAGAAGCTATGGAAGCCTTTTTGCACCACAGGATGAAAAAAATAATTGCAACTTTTTATCTTACATTTCTGACTTGTTTTCTTGCAGTTCTGAGAGAAAAAAGTCAGAAATGCAAGATATCAACTCAGAATTGAGAAATAGAAACATGCAGTTCTAGGAATTATTAATCACAATTAGTTAACTTTCAATTGTAAGATATAAACCCATTTCTGTTGTCTGATAAGCCCAAGTTTATGTCGTCTGATATATCTGTTGTGTTAGTTGTAAGGTGATGGCCACTAGAGTTAATCTGAACATTAACAAGACCTCTTGCAGCTGAGACATTTCTCTAAAGTGTCCTTAGAATTTCAATCATTTATTTTAACATTTCAAAGTGCTTTTGTTCTCTTGTTGTGTGTTGACTTCAGAAGGTCAGTCACTTGAAAGATGTTTGACGATTGTAACATTTAATTACTGCTTTAAAAGAAATTTCCATTAAAAAAAAACATCTGTCCACAATATTTGTATGACATTGAATTTCATAATGTCTGTATTTCTTACTAAAATATTTTATAATGTGAGATTTTGCACACATAATGCACGTGATTTTACTTTTGCTAACGCAAACTATTTTGTATTATGTTTTTTTTTTAGGTATGACTGATAAAAGCGATTGCAATGTAATTGATTCAATATTGGACCCTTTGCACATTTGCCGAAATAATTAAAAAATGTATCTCTGCAGTCTAATAAAACATTTCCTCTTGAAAACTCTCCATTCCTTCTTTTATAGCATATGGATTCAGAAGGAAATTGCAAAGTTGGTTCAGATGGCTTTTGTGCTTTCTCTGAACATAAACTGTCCATTGCACTCGAATACATTTAAGAATGAATCTGAAATGCTCTTTGCATAATATTTATATTTGGGCTTAGGAAGCTTCTTTTTATATTACACAGATAGACAGAGACAGATAAATGGATAGTGGGACAGATTGTTGACTTGTATGACTTTCTATCCATGTGTCTACCAGATAGAAAGATAGATACTGGAGATATAGAAAGACAAGGCAATTTGATAGAAACAGACAGACAGACACAGATAGAGAGATAGGTAGATACTATATAACTGTTTCTATCAAATTGTCTGTCTATCTAGATAGATAGACAGACATTTTGATAGAAACAGATAGATAGATAGTAGTCTGTCTGTCTGTCTGTTTCTATCAAATTGCCCGGTCTTTCTATATCTCCAGAATCTATCTATTTATCTTTCTATCTATTTATCTATCTGGTAGACATAGATAGATGGAGATTTCCTCCCCCAGAGTCGTGGTGTAAGACAGGGCTGTAGCTTAAGCCCTACGCTATTCAATATCTACATCAATGAACTAGCAAGAGCCCTAGAACAGTCCCCAGCACCTGGTCTTTCCCTACTAGACAATGAAGTTAAATGTCTTCTGTTTGCAGATGATCTAGTGCTGCTGTCACCCACAAAAGAGGATCTACAGCAGCACCTGGACCTCCTGCACACTTTCTGTCAGACATAGGCCTTGTCAGTTAACCTTAAAAAGACTAAAATTATGATAATCCAAAAAAGGGCCAGTCACAAAGACCAACATCACAGTTTCAAATTAAACAACATGCCCTTAGAACACACTAAAAAATACACATACCTCGAAATAAACATCAGTAACACAGGAAACTTTAACAGGGCTGTGAACGACCTGAGAGACAAGAGCTTTTTACTCAATCAAGACAAATATAAAACTTGACATCCCAATTGGAATCTGGCTAAAAATAATCCAATCAGTTATAGAACCAGTCGCACTCTATGGATGTGAGGTCTGGGGTCCACTCACAAACCAAGACTTCACCAAATGGGACAAACACCCGAAAGAGACTCTTCAGGCAGAATTCAGTAAAAATATTCTTTGTGTACAACGAAAAACCCCACATAATGCCTGCAGAGCAGAATTAGGACTGTACTCACTAATAATTAAACCCCCCCCCCCCCCCCCCACCCCCCCCCCCCCCCCCCCCCCCCCCAAAAAAAAGCCGTTAAATTCCATGCGCACCTAAAAAGCAGTCATACTGAGACCCTCCACTATAAAGCCTTAAGCTACCAAGAACTGAACCCAGAGAAAAGCCCCCTCAGCCAGCTGGTCTCAGAACTGACTTTACAATCCAAACCCCCAGCTAGACTAAATCAAATCATTAAAACACAGAAAGAGAAATATCTGAAACATTTGGACAGAAGCAACAGCTCAACAAAGTAAATTAGAATGCTATCTGTCTTTAAACAGAGAATATAAATTGGCAGAATACCTAAACAGAGTGGCAGACCCTAAACGAAAAGTCCTGACCATGTCCAGACTCAGTGACCATAACCTCACTATAGAGACAGACCCAGACAGACCTGGCTAACAAAAGAAGACAGATTGTCTCCACTCTGCACACAACATGAAGTGGAAACAGAACTGCACTTCTTAAGAACATGCCCTAATTATACACAAATTAGGGAAACTTTCTTCCCCCAATTCACAAACCTGCACAAAGACTTTAACCAGATACAACAAAAGGACAAACTGCTGTACATTCTGGAGAAACCTCAACAAGCTCTAACCTGGCTGCAAGGTACGTCAAGTCCTGCCATGATAAAAGAACAAGCAGCAGAACAGAAGCACAAGTCACAGCCGGAAGAAAACACTGTACAACACACACAAACTGACATGACAGGATCCAGTCCTTCTCCTGTCTCTTTATTAGAATTTTTATTAGTAATTTTGTTTTACTGAATGCATATATATAGACTCTATATGCTATAGGCTACTTTTATTCTTATGTATATTTGTGTTAAATGTCTTTTAAAATGTTTCTATGCTTTGGCAATGTAAAGATACGTTTTTACCATGCCAATAAAGCTACTTGAATCTTGACTCTTGAATCTAGATAGATAGATAGATAGATAGATAGATAGATAGATAGATAGATAGATGATAGACAATTTGATAGAAACAGACAGACAGACAGACAGACAGACAGACAGACAGACAGACGATAGATAGATAGATAGATAGATAGATAGATAGATAGATAGATAGATAGATAGATAGATAGATAGATAGATAGATAGATAGATAGATGATAGACAATTTGATAGAAACAGACAGACAGACAGACAGACAGACAGACAGACAGACAGACAGACGATAGATAGATAGATAGATAGATAGATAGATAGATAGATAGATAGATAGATAGATAGATAGATAGATAGATAGATAGATAGATGATAGACAATTTGATAGAAACAGAAACAGACAGACAGACAGACAGACAGACAGACGATAGATAGATAGATAGATAGATAGATAGATAGATAGATAGATAGATAGATAGATAGATAGATAGATAGATAGACAAACAGTTGGAGATATAGACAGATAGATAAGTGTATGATCTGAGAGATAGTGATGGGGATGGTATCATATGTATGATGGATAGGCAGATTTTTTAATCCCAGGAGTGAACTAGCAGACGTGAGTCCATCTCTGCCCGAAGGGTGTCGCTGTGGGTCTGTGTAAGATGTTACCGCACCGCTCCCTGACTCCCTGCCTCAGTTTCATTCCCATGAGAAATGACTTTCATCTTCAGTGTTTAAGTGCGTCTGTCTGTCTGTCTGTCTGTCTGTCATCCACGTGTCCTGTCGATTGCTTCACCGGGAAGTTTCGATGCTCCGGGATTAACAGCACAGAGCAGAGTCCTGACAGGAGCCGCGAGCGGACGGACTTTTCCATGTTTGACAGACATTAACCGACACCAGACTGTTCTCAAGTGTTTGTGAGTCTGAGTGAAGGATCGCTTTAAACTGCGGAAGGTAAGAAGACGAACATATGACTGTGATGTTGATGTTACTTTTGATGTTTGTTGCATTTGTGCACAGTGGAGCGCTGACAGCGAGCCAGTCTAACACAGATTAACCAACCAAAGAGAGCAAAACTAAACAGACTGCAGGTCATGTAGATGCGAGCTGTTATTCCTCAAACACCTCACGTGCATTTGTAGCTTTGCGCCGAGTTGACTTGTTACTTGTCTGTTAAAACTTGCAGGTAGGACATGACATGCTATACATCTAAAACTACTTTAAACTACTGTGTCATGTAGTTTTAGTATATATATTATATATATATATATATATATATATATATAGATATATATATATATATATATATATATATGAATAGTAGCTGAATATCATATATATATATATATATATATATATATATATATATATATATATATATATATATATATATATATATATATGAATAGTTTCAAAGCCTCTAAGTGTCATCTGAAATTTTCTTCTAAAATTAGGAGCTTGATAAAAATGCTAATTTTAGATGACAATTTCAGATAGAGGCTTTTGCATCTGAACTCTTCATATATATATATATATATATATATATATATATATATATATATATATATATATAGGGTTTATTTATAGGGATAATTCAGGGTAATTGAGACATTATTTCCCAATTTACCTGAATTCATCAGAAGATAGATAGATAGATAGATAGATAGATAGATAGATAGATAGATAGATAGATAGATGGATATTCAAATTGATGTATTTCAATATACTTATTTAAAAACAGGCTATTAAAATAGACACCGAGTAAATATTCTTTAAGTATTTAGTGCTTTGCCAATTTCATTGATTTTTGAGTATAAAAAACTGTGAAGAAGACTGTCAAGTAGAGTTATGGTAAACGGTCACAGATCATCACCCATAGTGGTTTAGATGACTCCATTATGTGTTTAAAACAATTAAAAATGAGTTGCAATATAGACTTTTTTTTATATATCCATGTGCATTCAAAAAATCTTGAATGCGTATTAGTTTATGTCCATTGTACATGTATAGCCTCTCAGATGAAGAGCTGTATTGAATATGCCATGCTCCATCGGCTGCTCTGTGAGGTTCCTTCATTTGGAATGGTTTGCATTCTTACATGGCCAGTGGCTCCAAGTGTTTTTTCAAGCTCTGGTTCATTCGTTCATGATGAAATGCCATTTCTCGTGGAAGTAATTAGGCAGGATCAAAGCCAAAGAGATCTTATTATTTCAAAGCTCTGAATCAGGTTGAGCCAGACGTGAGCTTTGGCGTGTCAGCGTTTGACTCTCTTCACCTGTCAGTGTGTGGGCAGCAGATGTGTGTTACTGCAGTTAGGAAAGTTGAGTCCACTTATAACAAAAGAGTCATTTAGTTCAAAGAGAATGCAAAAAAATGGATCTGTCTGCATGGGAGATGTGTGCAGTTGTCACACTGATGTGGACTGTTAGCTACCGTACAGAACAAAACACATTTTTCCATATTTTTCCACAGCCATATTTAAGTGCAGATCTCATGATGCTTGGGGGTTGTTGGTGGATGAAAAAAAAACAATTTCACAATTGTAAATAAAACAAAATAGCCTATATACTATTTCACTCATTTTACAACCAACACTCAAATCAAATATTTAAATTGCACATAAGGCAGATTTTATATCAACTTTTAAATTATAGAATTAAGTTACTATTCTAATTTGTTGATATATAAACATTTAAACAGGGCTGATGTAAAAACATTTTCATGAGATTTATTATAACATGAAGAAATCACTAACAGATTAAGTAAAAATAAGTTTTGTACACACAACAACAGTTCACTGTATTCTTCAATGACTTCGGACTTCCAAAACCATTTTCAAAATTTCGGTGCTTCGCTGTACGTTCACACTGCCAGTGTTTGGGATTGACAGCCATGTTTATTTACAGGTTTGAGTCTCAAAATGTCCTGTTTGCAGAACAGTTTATAAAAAAAGGCTTGATACTATTTGTACGAATGTACAACGGAAGTCAAGCCTGTATTCTATTTGTGACTGTAACCATAGCGATAGTGACTAAAGTAAATATCATAGATTGCGATATCCAAAACTGCAAAGTCTTTTCGCATTACACACAATGGAAATTCAATTGAGGTGTGATTTAATTGAATCAGTTGTTAATTAACCGACGGCAGCTTTGATTCCTGTGTAAAGACCGGAGCATTTGAGTCACACGCAGGCCACAAAACTGATTAGTGACTGAATTTAAACCTTCAGATGAAACTTTGCTCATATCTGTGTTTCTGTAAGTTACAGAAACTACACATGTAAGCCTGCAATTTTCTAGACACACGTCACTGCCATAAATAACCGAAATGTGTGTAAACGCAACCATAAACAGGACTGACAACTGTATTCTGCTGCTGTGTGAGTACCTGTCCAAAACATGGTACTTTTTGCAACTGTACCATGGTTTTCTTTGAAGTAGTATGATGTCAATACCATGTAACATTGTAATGATTTAGTACTGTGGTACATATTAAAGCGCTATAGCAGTACCATTTATGTTAGACAAGCAGGTTTAAAGGTTAATGCACACATTATGAGCAGGATTAAACCTGTAATAAGTGCACTGTCACTTTAAATAAAAGCGTCTGCTGAATGACTAGTTAGTAGTCGCCTATAATCTGTGAGGTTTTATCAGTCTTCGTCTCAGACAAAAGATATTAATAATAGTGTCTTGGTGCAGCAGACTAAGAGATGATTTCAGCAGGCTTCGTGATCGCTGAGCAGATGTGCTGCTGTATCAAGCAGGGATGTCTTGAAGCATTTTGGCTCGTTTTCACCAAATCAGCACCGTGGTCGGTCCTTCACACTCCACAAGCATGCATGAACACGGGTAGAGTTCATCAATGCCAGAAACACTCGCTCTCACTCTCTTTTGCATTGCACATTATGCATCCACAAATGACTGCCTATGAAAACTGTCAACAGCATAACAACAGAATAATTGCTGTTTTATTCCACTGAAATGATTCTCTTTTTTTCTCAATAGCTGCCCAGCTTTCTTTCTTTCTTTCTTTGCAAATATTCTGCTAATTCTTTAAATAATCCCTCTCCCTTCTGTCGTTTCTCTCTCTTCCTCTCATTTCCTTGGTTCTTCTTGTGGTTCAGGGGATTTCTGTTGAACTGATTAGTCTGTGTTTTGTGTTAATAATCTCTAAACTACGCCCCTCTGCCCCTCTCTCATGTGCTTAGCGTTGCAATACTACAACTGTCCCATGTGCACTATATACTAGTGGTCGACCAATATAGGTTTGTAGGGGCCATGAACTGAGAAATCAAATATCCCTTGATCTTTTGAAATATAACAGGTCAATGTACTATAAAAACATCCTGTTCAAGTTTCTCATCAGTCTAAAAACAGCTTTTATTGAAACCAAGCTCAGAAAATGACTCATTTTGGAATGTGCCACTTTATGATGTAATAGTGTGGCTAAGCACCGCCTCCGCAGGAGAAGATCAACTGCGGAGTTACTGCCTATTTAGCCCCGCCCACTGATACACGCATGTAATATCTATCTGTAGTATTTTTTAAAGTGTTAATTTATGCACATACATTATGCATCTCAGTGTCATCCACCAAGTCAAGTTAAAACTTCTCATTTACATTTATGCATTTAGCAGATGCTTTTATCCAAAGCGGCTTGCATAACAGGAACAAAAGCATTTTCAACTTTGACCCCTCTGTTTTGTTTCATTATGTTGTGACAATGGAACCAGAGGGTTAAAAATGTTAACTTGTTTATGGGTTTTAAGACTCATTCTTACAGCACTTTTTTATTATTATTAGTTGACAAGGCTATCAGATTTTGCAAATGATACAGGAAATAACACCTTTGTTAATCAAAAATGTGGACATAGTTGTTGACTCAGTATCAGCCGGTTTTAACAGCACATATTATATTGCTCGTTCTTTGTTAATGATTAAAAGGATTCCTGAGAGCATATTGAGTCTGAAATGTTTCGTTTAGTTTAGTAACTCTTTGCTCTGTAAAAACCATTTCAATCCATAAGCTGTTTTATAAACATGTTGGAAGTTAGGGATGTAATGATTAACTGCGAGCTGGTTGAAAATCGATTCAAATATGTGATGATTCAGATTGGTTGAGAGGCTAAACAAATTGTGATTCAATTAGGGGGAGGAGTTTATATGAATATATGTCTGAGGGGAACTTACTGTCTTTAGAAAAGTTTAGATGGTATTTTTTCTTTTCATCTTGCTTTGTTTACAGCAGTAACTAAGAAAACACTTTAAGCGCCACCTGCTGGCAGAGAGTGAATCTGCGTCTCATTCAGCTCGTTTGCTGTTTCTGTTTCCTGCAGATATTTTTTATGTATAGTTTCACAAAACTGAAGTCAAACCAATCTGTTTTTGCATCAGATTTCGACCTTATACAATGTAATTTAGATTTAAAAACTGCTCATGTTGCATGTATGCAGCATCTTTGTTTGGATCATGATTAAAATGCAGTGGTTGCCACTCATTTTAAATGGAAAGAGCACAGACAAATACTTATTTTGTTTATATGAAGAGATTTATTTTATTTGTGTTACTTATTTATTTGGTTTAATTTAATAATTTAGTTTTGCTATTTACATTCACATTATATTTAAATTTTGTTATTTAGCAGATGCTTTTATCCAAAGCGACTTACAAATGAGGACAATAGAAGCTATCAAAATCAACAAAAGAGCAATAATATATACAAGTGCTATATTAGTATATTATTATAGTGTTATATTACAATTTAACAAAGAAAAGTGCAGCATTTTGTCCAAGCAATAATAAAAGGACACATTTAATTTATAATTTGTCTTAAATCTCATTTTGTTAAAAAAAAAAAATAGCAAATCGAATCAAACCGTAAAAACAAAATTGTGAATTGAATCAAATCGTGAGTTGAGTGAATCGTTACATCCCTATTGGAAGTGTAATTCTTCAGCTTTACTCTGAGGAGTTTTGTTAAGATACAATCTGTTTGTTTTATTCCATGCAGATTCTACCATAGTTCAGGCCCATATGGGCATTACATAAGCACTGAAATCCTTTTGTTTGCTCCATCCTGCATGTAGAAACCCCCATGTGTCTGTGCTGATGGATTAGCCTGCTTGCTCTTGCTTTTGTTCGTCCTTTAATCAATACAAGAAATTTACGCAATTTACAGGGAAAGATTTCAAACAATTGCCAAAAACGTTGCTACTCTTTACAAAACCAACTTGCAGATTGGATGAATGGTGTCGCTCTGCCCTAACCAAATTATTGATCTACATAGAAAGTCGTAACAAGATACTCAAGAAAGAATAGACTTGGAATTTAATTGCGGTAATCATGTGCGAATCACTGCAATGATTTACATATAAAATTGGTGATTATAATGTGCTTAATGAATAACATCTATTTGTAGTGTGATGTATTTGAACTAAATTTAATTTAGCTGCTATTATGTCCTTAGCCTCGATTTTGCTTTCAGATTTGGCTTTACTTTCATTCAAAATGCCCAAACCTGGAGTTGCTGAAGAGGTTCTGAGTTTGACATTGACTGCTCTCAGCATTCAATCTGGATTATAATGGGATTTCCTTTCAAATAGATGAGACAAACACACACACACACGCACACTCGTTCGCTCACACCAGTGTACCCACCCCCCGCTCGAACGCATACATACACACACGTCGTATCGACACAAAGAAGACATCTGTTAGTGCATTGTTAATCAGTCATGTACGAACTCAGGGTTATCCCGAGGATCACAGGCACAGAAATTGACTCCGTGAAATTAAATTAAGGAAGATCCTCATGATATGGGGTGTTTATTGACTTTAACCCAATTTTCAATGAGCTAAATGAATCTTTGACTGCCATCGTTGTGATTTTGTGTCATCACTTTGTTTATTGTGTTTGTTTGGGAAGTACTCGATAGCGCATTCATACAGGCATGCAAAATCCCATGGTGATGATGAAGAATGCAAATTAGGAGAGGAAGCAGGAATACAGGTCTGACCGGGCAAACGGTGTGTGTTTGACAGTGTTTATGTTGCAAATGTGTATGTGTGTGTGTTAAGAGAGGTCTTGAATGACAGCCGGGGAAGGGGGATGGGGGTGCATCAAACACTAGAGAAAACGCATGACCGAGACTCAGCAAGCGGCCAAAGGCCAAGAGGAGGGAGGAGAGGGCAGATTTTGACATGCTTGTGTTGCTACACCTGCTCCAGAACCAGATTAACTCACCCTCACTGTTGAGTGTCTTATCCCTAGAAACATGCTAGCATATGTGAGGCGTTTTGTTTGTTTTGTTTCTGTCCGTTTAGAGATTAGCGTTACTGGAAACCATGTGTGTGTGTACAAATGGCACGTGTTTGAAACTTCCCAGAGCACCCTCACAAAAACAGAGCACTACTCGCAGCCGCCAGACAGGGGTTTAAAATCCTTTTTGAATTTAGCAAGTTAAGCGTTGAAGGATTTGGTTTTGATGATATCATCTTCTGGAGCTTTGAGAATTGTTTTGCTGAAAGATGCAAATTCTGTCATCATCTGCTCACACTCATGTAGCTCAAAATCTATTTTCTTGCCCATGAAACAAAGAAGTTATTTTGCATATTGAAGGCCTATATGCTGTGCTTTTATATATTTATAGAAAACATATATATATATTTATCTATATTTATTTTTTTAATCAAAAACAAATATATATATATATATATATATATATATATATATATATATATATATATATATATATATATATATATATATATATATATATATATTTCTCATAATGTATATTTATGTATATATAATAGCATTATATAATATAAATACATACAATTAAACATAACAAATGTATAAATAAATAATATATAAATATAAAAATTTGTAAAATTATATAACATTTATATATATGTTGTGTGTGTGTAATATATATATATATATATATATATATATATATATATATATATATATATATATATATATATATATATATATAAATAAAATAATTAATATTATTATATATATTTTATTTAAAAATATATATATAAAAAATGTTTGCAGTAATTGCAAAGTATTGCTCTGAGAGCAAAATGCACCATAACAGCAGACCAAACCAGCAATTTTGTTGCTAAATTTAGCAACTTATTAGACTACCCTAGCCACTTTTTTTCCAAACACACTTAACAACAAATTTAGCAATTATTTAAATTTATTTGCCAACTTTTAGCAACTTTTGATAAGTGACTCAGACAATAAAAAGGCACACCCTTTCCATCCAAATGACACAATAACGGGGACAACAGATGCCTAGCAGTACACACGTCATGTTTATTGAGTTAGCTGCTATTTGCAATTGTTCAATTTAATAATAATAATAATAGCTGAATAATTAAATAATTGTTAATTTATGATACATTTTGTAAGTAGCTTGTACCTGCGACTGCTGATCAGTTAGTACACTGTAAGTAAAATGGAAAAGATACTAGTAATTTTCCAGGACATTATCCATTATCCATTATCCATTGTAACTCTGTAACCTGAAAACACAATGTGTGATTTAAAATGCAGGTAATACAAAAATCTTTCATATAAGCATAATAGATTGTGCCCTATTTTTACACATTTTAGACTTTTCTTAGAGTGTAGCATGCTAACTAACTTCTAATACACTGCTCAAAGCATAATTGTTGAGAATGTGTAGTATTACTAGTTTACTAGCTATTAAAAAAAAACTTAAATTGTAATCATTCAAGTGTAAGTGTTCAATAATTCAATGTATTTAATAATACAGTTATTTATATTTTAATATTATATTATGCACATTATTTTGTGAGAGGGACCGCACAGCATGACCCACTGAAAGTGCACACTGATCCATGCTGCACAGTCAGAATACTTCTGCACCACACTATCAATTGGTTTCGCAAATAACACAATCTCCTCTGTGATGTCCAGTGAGTTCTGCAGATAACTGGTCAGAGTTTAGTCAAGTAGCACAGTTACGCTCTGCTTTTGTAGCAGTTAACTTCCCATGCAGCTGGTAACTAAACCCAGATGAAATCAGCTGTAATTTTGGTGGGAAATGTGTAATGGTGCGTAGTAAAGTGTGTTAAATGGAGAAGATATCACTGCACTCTTTTTGGTAGTTGAATGCATTATCAGATATGCCAAAATGTTTAATAAACAAACATACAAGGTTGGGGAAGGTATGGAATTTGCAAATTTTTTTCTGTGGACTCATATCTAAATAAAACAAGCATTGCACGTGTATTGGGAACTTTACATGTTTGAATATGAGAATGAATCAGAACTGCGTCGTACATGGCACTTTCGGTCTGTTCCTTACACCAAGTTTCATATAACTTTTATGGTAGTTTTAGGAGCTTGACAGTTGTGGTCACCATTCACTTACATTATATGGAGCGGCCTGGATTTTCTCCGAAATAGAATGACAATCAAAAGTTTTTTTTTTTTATATAAAGAAGTCTCTTATGCTTATCAAGGCTGGATTTATTTGATTAAATATACAGCAATATTGTAAAATATTATTATAATTTTAAATAATTGTTTTCTATTTGAATATATTTTAAAATGTAATTTATTCTTGTGATGTGAAGCTGAATTTTCAGCATCATTACTTCAGTCTTCAGTGTCACATGATCCTTCAGAAATCAGTCTAATATGCTGATTTGTGGCTCAAGAAACATTTATTATTATCAGGTATGAAAATAGTTGCTGATTCTTTTTTGTGAAAATTATGATACATTTTTTTCCCAGGATTATTTGATGAATAGAAAGTTCAAAAGAACAACATTTATCTGTTTCTTTTGTAAAACACATTCATTTGATGGGAATTCGACAACAAACAAAACCCCAGTGAACAAGTCGGCACTTGATGGCTCATGAATTTCAGATGTAGTCATATTTACAGACCCCTCTCTGATAACACCGCGACGGGTCATTGTGGTGGCTCTCGGGTATTCGTTTGTTTTGCCACAAGTTTTTGTGATGTCATAATGGGTCATTTGCTATCTTCACTGATCAACTGTGGCGTGTATTAGCCCTGATCAAAGCGTGCTGGGTGCGTCTCGGTGTATTTGAGGTGCAGCAGAGCAGTGGGAGTGTTTTCAGAGGCAAATGGACACCTGGATTTTCTCCCTCAGAGATTAGGCAGAGGCCTGGCCTCCTCGCTGGGTGCAGACAGATTAAGAAGCTCCTGGATCAGACACAGATCGTGTCATGTGTGGTGATGGGGTGTGTACTTGTGTGTGTGTGTGTGTGTGTGTCTTTGCATGAAGGGCTCTTGATCATACCAACCGCTGCGTTACTTTCCCAATTGCCTGTCATCATGCACCCAGCACAATCGCAGAACTTCTGTCGAGGGTGTGCTGAAGGTGCCATTAAAAATGCATGACTTTTTTTGATATCCCATGCATTTTCCCAACAGAGTTTCCGGGAGGGCACCTCTTCCATTCCAATAGCAAAATCTCCATATAATCTGTAATTTAATTTATTTATTTTTGTTCTAGAATCAGGAGTCTCGATTTCTCAGCAGCTATACTTTTTTTTTTTTTATTATTATGTAAAAATAATACAGATTCTTTTTCTATTATTATTTATTAATTATTTATATAGATTTTTTTAAAGGTTTACAGCATTGAGAAAACGAAAAAATATAAACGAATGAATAAATAAATAATGAACAAAAACGAGGTAATGATAAAATAATTTTAAATAAATGAATGATTAAATAACGAATGAATTAATTAATTAATCTGATAATATATAAATAATCAGTTACTAAATAAATCCTAAAAAATAAAAATGAATTTTATTATTTAGGATTTATTTATATTTTTTATATGTTTTATTTCTTGGAGGGAAAAAAGTTAATATATACAATTTAAATATTTTAAGCTTTAATTTAGGATGTGATGATTAAACAAAAAGTTATAAACAAATAAATAAATGCATAAATAGATCAATGTAAATGAATGATCAGTTAATACATTCCTTTTTAATTATTTATGATTTATTTATAATTTGGTTTACAGGGTGGATGAAAAGAAAAAAAAATATTGATTTAAATGTAAATAAATAAATTTTTAAACAAAGGAGGGAGGAAAAAAATATGTTCATACATGAATGTAAACCACTAAAATGTACAAACACTGGTAAACAAAGTTGTAGGTGCAGTGCGTTCACATTTGCGGGAAAATAGCTCGCTATTCTTCATTAACCGTGCAAAAACCATATTTTAGACAAATGTAATTACGATGAATACCAGTGTATCTTTGTTTGAGTAGGGCACTAGTTTTATTTAGGTTATATTCAGAACAAAAGGCTCTGTGTTTTTGTTTTTTATGCTTCATACATAAGAAACCGTGGCATTGACCCATGGCTGCTTTGTCCAGAATCCCTCATTCATCTGAGGATGGGAGATACCACACCGTTTGAGGATTTTGTCTGAAATAATCTAGTGCGCATTTAAGCAAAAACGAGGTATTTATCCCCACTGATGAGCTTCTGCACTGTCGCCAAAATAGCTGCGATGCGGATACAGTAGGCGTTCAGCTGCCGCTTCTCTTTCACGCTGTTTCTCTGTGTGCTTGTGAAATATGGCAGCGCTCTTCTCATGAAAACAGAGCTTTAAATGCTCTCCAGTTCTGCTGTAACATCACATTACCGACTGCTGCTCTTTATTTACTCTCACCAAAGGCACACAGACATTTGTGAAGTGCGTTTACTGAGTTTCTTGGTTTTGCAGTGAGGGGGCTTTTGCTCTCATCGAGTCCTCCTGAGGAGTTTCTATATGGGAGTAATTATGACATGATGGGTGTTCGAGTGGTTTTAGTTGGAACAAAATAAATGTATCGGACAAGTTCACATTTCATGCTCTCTTTTACACTTCCTGACAAAGGCAGGGGGCTTTTGTGGCCCAAAACGAAGAGCAAAGGATATGTTTTAGGTGTTTAAATGATGCTTTTATCATTCTTGTGATGCCCCAAAGAATCATGGGAAATGTAGTTTAGTCACACATGCCATAAACTGGCTTAAATAAAAGTATGTACAGTAATAGTATGTTCTGATTAGAGGTTTGCATGGTGGGTAAAAAAAGGAAAAAATGACAAAAAACAAACAAACATTGATTTATGTTAAAACGTCACCTCAAAATCTGGCTCCATTCTAGTATATAATACCCACTTTCCACTATCTAATCAATTACTGAACGATAAAATCATAAAAATGTTTATAAAATAGGTTGCAATGCAATAGTTTCATGTTGATTTTAGCTAAGCATTTAAACCTCTGAGCAATTAAAAAGCTCTTTGGGTGGTGATTCAGTCTGATCGAGCCACTTGAGGTTTCATATTTATATGAACACACAACATACTGTATACTGTCTGTTTCTTTTTCCTCCCACCTCACGATATTATCTGATGGTAAGGCATTGCTTTTCCACTCTAAATGTTTAACAAAGCTCCTTCTCCCATAACGGCACGGCAGTCTAATCTTAGAGCTGTTTTTATCACACAGAAATGCATTTTGAATCCACACGCCCATGATCTCCGTCTCTCCCACACTGGTTTAGCCATGGACTCTGGCGAACAGATTTCGCAGCTGTTTTGAAGTGTTTTTATTTGTTTGGGTTACAGTGGCCACATGAACGCTTACAATGAAACCGCTGTGTAAAACGGGAAAGGCCGGCGACTGTGTGTGTGTGTGTGTGCGCCACGCAAAACCCTGCCCTTCATCATGCCGTCTCTCTCTGTATGTCTGTTTTTTGTTTGTCTCCCGGTCTCTTCCTCTCTGGGCCTCTGAGTTGTTTTCCTGCAATTGTCTGCTGTTTTCCCCCTGTTCTGTCTGTCTCACTCACTCGTTCACTCTCTCCGTCCTGCTTTCAAGCATGTGGTTAGGGCTGTTTGCCTTTTGAGGTGCGAAATGCAATTTGGCTTGTTAGCTACAAAACGAGGGTCAAGAGGGCACGTGGTTGCAAACCCAATTTGCCTTTTGTGTTTCTGTCCACAAAGTTCAAGTGAACACCTTTAACGACTCACTGAACAGCTCTATTGTGCAGCCTAGTGAACTGCCCTGCTGTCTGCTGCCCACGTAGGGAGCATCCTAACGTGAATGGAATGTCATAAGTGACTGGTTCGGCTCGGAAAGTCTGAGTTTCCAACTTCCTTCTTTGGGAAGTGCAATAGAATGTCACTTTAAAGGCAGTGTAGGTGATTTGGTTCAAAAACATTTTTGTTATGCTGGTTGGAAGTCTCTCTCAATTATTAAGCAATCACTAAGTTAAGCGCTCTAAATGTATTTATATTGTATGTGGAAGGCATAGGATAATCAAATGTTTGTCCAATCATATCCCGGGCTGTCCTACCTGCCTGTAAATATATGTATTTGCATACCTCTGCACACTCTGTTCGCGCAGACATGATCCCTCATCAGTGCGTTCCATTATGCTATTGCAGATTGAGCAAGAATGGAAGGCATTATTTCTGTAATATTATGTGCTTTATACTGTAATGTTTTGTCACCTGTGGTAATCTGACAGCACCGCATTCAACCCACCACCAAAGTGTCACTGGTAAGCCTCTGCTCTGCCTGTGCGCGTCCATGTGTTTTAAAGGAGGCGTGGCTTTGGAGAGTGATTTGAAGGGAGGGTGGAATCTTATGCTTTCAAAGCTGGCTTCCTATAGCTTCTCCAAAATCGCCTACCCGATTTTTAAGTTAGACTTGTGTGTAAATTCACAACTTTGGTTTTACAGAAATGTGGATATGTTTGTATAAAGCGTATGTAATGTATGAATATTTGAAATATTTAAATTATTTTATATATAATATTAATTTATTATATTTTAATCTAATATTATATTAGAATTTATACATAAAACATTTGAAAGCTCTATATTGCAATGTGGTTGTATTTTCTTATATACTATCATTCAAAGGTTTAGATTTTAATTACATTTTATTCTGTGGGATGCATTAAATGGATCAAATGTAACTTTTCCTTAAAGTTGCAGTTTGCTACTGATATTGTTTGTACTTCAAAAAATTTTATTCTGTGGGATGCATTCAATACCACCCACCCCCCCGGAGCCCCTACCCCCACCCCCCCCCCCCCCCCCTACTGACCACACAATAGCCCCCGCCCCAACCCCCCCCAACCCCCCCCCCCCCCCCCCCCCCCCCCCCCCCCGGTTTGTTTCTCATTCAACGGAGGTCTCACACCTAGATTGCCTACACTTCTTCGTTTCATCGTTGTTGTGTTTAGGGGATACGCACGAGCATTGCGACACATATTTACATTAATCTACACCCCGCCTCCAGCAGAGCGGGGGTGTTGGAATGTTCGAAAACAGTATACCATCGCTCCGCCTTTTAAAATTTCTTTTTGCCCCAAAATGAAGAACAAAAACTTCTTTGTTTGAAGTACGTATATTGGGGCCTTAACTGCAACCAAAATGCAATGCTATGAAAGCCTTGTAAAAGTGTTTTGTACTTGCTAGGTCTTATAACAGAACTAACATAGTGTGTAGACAAGAGTCATTTAGATTGTAAAATTAGCACCCGTGACAGCTCACTTGCTCACTCGCTCTCTCCCTGGAGATCTCCAGTCTCTCTTTGTTGATTTACTATTGTAGCTAATAAGGAGGCGTGCCTGCGGCTGGTTGGCGAGGGAGTGTTCACTAGAGCTGAGTGTGCATCTGTGTTGGGTTCGGTTTACAGCAGAGGGTCTTCCCAGGCTGGTTTTTAGAGGATGTGTAGCCCACTCTCTCTCATGCGCACACATCCTAAGCGTCTTCTCATGTAGCACTTTAATGACAGTGATCTCTGCCGAGAGGGACGCCCGGGCAGGCTCACTTATTCAAGCCAAAATCTGCTTCTCCACATGAGGCTATCTCTGTGAACACCCTCTTCCTTTCTCTCTCTCTCCACAGTTGTCCTTACTTTCTGCTCTTCCCCTCTACTTCCTTTAATTCTGTTCTGTTCTCTGTTCTCCACTTCCTGTTTGTCTTGTCATATATTTATTTTTGTGCTTTCATCGACAGAGGGTGAGCAATTTTAAGGGTTAAACAGAAGTCTCTGACGTAAAAGTGTGTCTCCTTCCTTACTGTACTGTATGTCTTTTTAGAGATGTTAGAGATGTTGAGAGTTAATGGTGAACTAATTGAATATTATAGGTTTATGTATAAGTGTATTTTTATTAGTTTATAATCTACCCCCACATACAAACAAATCAGATTATATTCACAAGCACACAAATTATATAAAATTTGCACGTTTGTTGTTTTAAGTACATTTGTGTGTGTTGTGTGTTTGTATATACATACATACATATACATTAATAAAATCAGATATGTCCATTAAATTATACTTATTTACACTATTTGTGTATTTATATTACATTACATTTGCATTTAGTCATTTAGCAGAAACTTTTATCCAAAGCGACTTACAAATGAGGACAATAAGCAATCAAAACCAACAAAAGGGCAATAATATTTAAGTGCTGTGACAAGTCTCGGTTAGTCTAATGCAGTACACGTAGCAAGGTTTTTTTTTTTTTTTAGATAATAAATAAAAAGAAAACAAGTAGTAAGAATAGAAATAGAATAGAGAGTGCAAGTGTTAGAGGGTTTAGTGTTTTTTATTTTTAGAATTAGAATAGAGAGTGCTAGAGTTAGAGGGTCAAATTTATTTGTGCGTGTATACTGTATATATGAATTTTGTTCTGCTCCCGCTGTTCTAGAGTCAGCTTTTCCTTTCTGACCAGTAATTATGGGCTGGATTGGAGAAGAGGAAACTGATCGTAGAGCAGCAATTATGGTCAGTGTTTTCCCAGCCCAGCAATCTGACTTCCCTATCAGTATATGTTCGTATATGACACCCATCATGCTCTGCTCTCCCCATCCTTACACACACACTCAGTCTTTTAGCCTCATTCTCCTGTCCTTCAGCCCTCTTCTGTCCATCGTTTCTCTCATTTACTCTCTGCATGTCTCTAAGCTTCTCCCCTCTCCCTCTCTATGCCTGTTTTTCTCTTTGCTTCACGCTCTCTCTCGTTCCCCTTTGACACTGTGTGGGAGTCAGATTTGCAGGGTAGATTATAGAGTGTGTAATAGTGTGTGTCAGAGGCAGGGCTGCCACTGTAATTGGTGCCTTTACTCCACAACTGTCTGAGCCCTGCAGCATCTGTTTCCCTGATCACGCACATATATGCAACTCGCCGAGCGGGTACACCCACCAGAGCATCTGTTGCATGCTTCAGGTTATTGATTGTTCTTAAGTGGAAGAATCTCAGCTATGTGTGCCACTGAAGTCTTAAGGCTGGACAGCATCTGTGGCATGCTATCAACTACCACAGTACACAATTTCCACTTGCTTTTGGAAAAAAGAAACACGGAAACTTATTTACAGTAATGCACTTGCAATGCCTAGCAGGCATGCATGGAGCACCGCAAATGTGACTGTAACTATTTATAACTCTCAAAAATATCATTACCCTAAAATACTATTTGTTTCCTTTCGTACCTTACTAAATTCATTGCTTTTTTCTTTAGCAGATTGTCTCAGGTGCTTTTTGAATGGGGAAGATGCTGTCAAGCTCCAAATATGAAAAAAAGATTCTTTACAAATATTATGTGTTTTCATCACAAAGTCAGCAGTCTTGAATCCAAATCTAATAGCTTAGGGAAGTTAGCTTAGAAAAATACATGAAAGTAGCAAAAGAGACAACTGACTTCAAAAAGGGAGTCAGAACATTTTCAGCCATTCAAACGGATTAAAAAAAGATTGGACTTTTTTTATGTGGACAATATCATCATTATAGCCCTTATCTGTTATTCACATAAGGATAAATTCCTGATTACTTTGAAATTGTTGTTAGCCCAATGAGCATCATCAGAAATTCATGAAATTTGGCATGTTTACTCAGAATGTCCTGTTTTCCATGCATGCCAAGTTTTGTGAAGATTAGACATTGTGCTCAAAAGACACATGCCTAGACACATGAGAACCGATGGTGGTGTTGATGTCAAACGTGGTGCTATGCATTTCTCTTCATTTTTAAATGTGTGCATGGATTTGAGAGGCACAAAGGGGATTTACAGCAATTAATGACACATTTTTGACAGTTCCTCATACAAAGCTATCACATGACTTAAGAGAACTTAAAATAAGTTATTTGGACTACATTTGGACTGCTTTTTTGGCCTTTTTGGAGTTTGACAACCCCTTGATGCTATCATTACATGGAAAAGAGCAGCATCAATGAAGAAAGTCACATAGGTTTGGACATTTTGCATCCATTGCATTCATCCATTTGTTTTGTTTTCAGAACAGCTTCACATTTGTGGTTTACACGCTGAGGAACATGACAAAAGTATTTTCAGTGGTTGACAGAATAAGCCACAGATGCTGCTGATAGAGCTTAAATAGTGTTTATCTTCAAATAGTGCTTAAACACAGTGGATTATAGATAAATTGGTTATTTGTATATTCTACCAAAAACATCATCTTGTGTGCACACACATCCTTTGAAATCAAAACGTTTCGCTGCTGAATGCAAATGTGACCAGACATCTGCTGGAAGTAGTTGTGCATAAACGATCTTGATCACCTCACGTTGATAGAGTGATTGCTTATTCTTCTTCACTATAAAGCCCAAAAATGGTCTTCTGCTCCCATTTTGCAGTTCTGATACGATTGCGTTCCCATGTGTTTCTCTATAATTGAATCTCTTTTGATTTATGATGATGCTGCCAGGGTCTTGTAGCGCACTGCAGGTTGTGGTAATAAAAGTTTTTTTTTAGCGAGGGGGTTTGTGGTGCAATAACAGCCGTTTTCAAGTAATTGAGAGTTTTCATGGATCAAATATGTTCTCTTGTTCCACTGCCATGTTGTTTGCCTCCGTTGTCAAACCTGTTTTGTCACAATGATGGGGTTGAGGTGAGCTGTCAGCCACGGTAACTCACCCACTCCCCCGTCATTCTTTCACTGTATGTAGCCTCGGGCGTTTGGATACTGTACTGAGGGTCACAGTAAACATTACAGGGTTTCAGATTCCTTTTTGGATTAAGAGGGTGAGAGGACTGGGTACGGGCCCCAACTATTACAGCAAGATAACAGCATTAGAGCGTGTGGGTCTGTCCTTCAGGGCTACATCTGAAGAAGTTGTTTTGGGTAAAGAGAGACACGAAAAACCAGCATGGAAAAAGACAGAACCAGACTCTTATGGGTGCACTCGAAAAATGATTTTTTGCTGCTTGTTCAGTTTACTCAAATAAATGAGTTACACAATTCTCTCTCTCTATATATATTTATATATATGTATATATTATGTTATGGTGAGGAATGGTGTTTATGTCTAATTTGAGAATGTACACTGAAAAAATTACTTTTTAATTTTAGTCATTTTTTTTAAGGTAAGTGGTTGCACAAAATTAATTCCCTTAATGTTGGACATACACTACCGCTCAAAAGTTTGATGTCAGTATTTAAAAAAAAGAAAAAAAAAGAAATGAATACTTTTATTCATGTTTAAAGGATGTTTTGGATTGATCAAAACAAAGTGACATTTATATTGTTAGAAATAAATGCTGTTCTTTTCTATTCATCACAGAATCCTAAAAAAAAAGTATTGTAGTTTCCACAAAAACAAGAAGCAGCACAACTGCTTTCAGCATTGATAAGATCTGTTTTTTGAGCACAAAACATTTGTAGCATTTGTATTACTGTATTTTTGATCAAATAAATGCAGCAAGAGACTTCTATCAAAAACATTTCAGACCCATATCTTTTGAACTTAGTCAACATTTTTAGTAATATCAGCTCAATTATATTAAGTAGACTCCAGCATATTCAAGTGTTTCTGAGTAAACATGAAGATTCATTTAGTGTTCAATGTTAAGTTACATTATATTGTACATTTAAAATCAGTTTCTGGAGGTTGTGTCAAAGTTACTGTGGTTCTCATTGTGGTGAATAGGAGATAACCATATACAGACAAAATGCGTTGCTGTTCTGATGTAAGTAATTTTAAAGCTTCCTAAATGCATCTACTTTCGGAAGGCCAAATAAAGTGCTTTTGCTTTTGCCTAGATACACACAGCATCTCCCTGACATGGCTGCTTCAACATCAACTGCGGTTACTGAAATCACGCCTTCTATCTTTGCGTGAACATTTGGGCGACATTACGCAAATATTTCCACATAGTGACGTAGAGATGTGGGGGCGGTGTTTGAATGAGCTATTTTAGGGGGGCGTGGCAGAGTCTTAACTTTAATAAAGAATATCTCTTTGGATTTGTTACTTTAGTCTTTGCAACTTTACAGATCTTCTTCATGCACCAAGAGCTTGTAATACTCCAAAGAGAAAGAAAAATTTAAATCGCATCAGATGACCCCTTTAAGACTAATGGCTAGCATAGTAAATTTGCATGGAAATGCAATGAAAAAGTAAAAAGTTACATTAGCTAGCTATTGATTGCAAGAAGCATCATGCATCTGTGTATGCATCCCACAAATAACCACAAGCTCTAGTCTTCAGCTACGGTAACCACAAAAGGTCAACAGAAACTCTTAAATGTCTAACATAACTGAACATTAAACACTAACAGGTCTTTCTACTCAAAATGCATAAAATAAAACATTTTCCCTCCCAATTTAGTTCCAAAAATCCACTGTTTAGTTTTAATTAATGCAAAAACAATGATTGTCAGATTAAGTCAATCTCCATTTTACAAATTTGAGTGGTTGAATGTATAGAAATTAAATGCAAATGACAACAAAACTTATTGCTTTGACTCGAATTAAAGTAAACAAAATAAAACAAAATAAAAAACAACAACATATTTTTCAGTGCGATATGATGCATGCAAAAACGATACATTGACCAGTCTCTTGTGTCTTGCTCAAGCCATACAATACATAAAGTAAAAAAATGCATTTTTGCTAACTACTATTTAACATTTACATTTATGCATTTAGCAGACGCTTTCATCCAAAGTACATTCAAGCTATACATTATTACTATTATTTTAATCAGCATGTGTGTTCCCTGGGAATTGAACTCATGACCTTTTGTGCTGCCAACATGATGCTCTACCACTGAGCCACAGGAACAACTTGAGGTTTATGCATTTCTTTTGACACCTCTAAGTTTATGTGTTATGAGTCATTTGGACTTAATTCAGTTCAGTTTTCAATTCACACTAAACAAGGTATTTGAATTGGTCTACATGCTAATTTTAAGAAAACTCATTTCTAAAATGCGAAACTACAGTCAATTGAATCAAGTTAAGCCAAGTTATTATTGAATATAGACTGTGCTTGCTAAGGCTAACATCATTTGTTTAAATTCCAAAAAAAGGTACCGTTTGTCCTACGCAGTTTGTGCCACAGACATGATTGATACCTCAGATCATGCATTGCGTTGAGGAAAGGTGTGCCAGTACTTTCCTAAGCAATAAAACTTAGATTTTTGCCTGGTGCACAATAACACTGTGAAAAAAAATCCCGTAAGTTCACCCAAATCATATCTAGAGACCAGAATATCACAGAAACCTGAGGGGGGACTTGCCTAGTAACCACCCTAGCAACCACCCAGAATACCTTTTGCACATGCAAAGCACACATTTTCATCATAAAATGCTAAAGTGTAGTTGCTCATATTCTTCACTTTTAATCTGGCTTTTTCAAAGGACTATTGTGTTTCATACTGCACAAAGTCGCCTAATTTATTCTTTTTTTTAGTCCCATTTTCTGCTGTTTTTCTCTTACTGCTCAAATTTGCTACAACACATCAATTATTCATATATTCAATTCATAGTCAATTAACGTATCCCAACTGCTGTGACGAAGCGTTCCGAAGAGGACACTTTAAAATGTGAGGTGTAGGAAAACTTATTTCTCGTCTGCTGTAGCCTCGGGGGCTTCTGGCAATGAAACGCAAACGAAATGTCCTCGGGAATCCAGCAACAACTTATTATTCCACTCAGTGCTCAGAGAGAGAGAGAGAGCTGGATATTTGGCTCGTCATGTAAAAAGGAAACTCTGCAGCAGAAAGAGGTCAGCGGTCATGTTCAGCCACAGAAGCACCATTCAGGCCATGACGAGAGGCATCCAACACGCGGGGAGGTCACGGCTCTTCCGTTAACACACACACACTGTCATCTTTATCAAGTCTTGCTTTGATATTGTAATAGGCATGCGATTTAAGCGGCTTTCCGTGACTGGAACGTTCCGTGTCGGGAATGATGGAAAAAGAAGTCAACTGAGAAGGAGAGGGAGGAATGTGGAGTGACGTTTTGGTGCCCTTGATTGTAAGGGAGACTCTTTTTGGGCACTGCCAGGAATGCAGCAAAAGAGACGGCCAAATGCATGCATGCTTTCCTTTGCTTTCTTTCACTTCTTTCAATATTCATTTGTTCAACAGGTTATTATCAGTAACTTAAACCATAAAGAACTTTTCATTGCTTGACTATTGGAAAGAAAACATGCTAAATAGATTGTAAAGTGTTTATTTTATTGCACTTTTATTTTTATTTTTTTGTGGCTTTTGTGGGGCAATGTATGCAAATTAGTGCATATTTAATTAGATAGTGGATCATTTGCATATTCAAACATGAAATTTCAGAAAACTTGTAATACAAAAAATGTTTGCAATACTAAATGTTATCAATCACCTGGGGAAATATGGTGATATCTATTAGCTATTTTTTCTTACATGTCTCTTCTTAAACGTATTGTATTTCAGCTAATTGCCAAGGCAATTTAAATAAAAGCTGAAAATATAAAATTAAAATCTAATTCAAAATATGAACAGAAGTGATACTAAAAGTAACTCTGTTGTTCAATCATTCATTTGCTCAGTGTTTCTCTCTGGTGCTCGTCCTGTGTGGTTTTGCTCTGCATGTAGATGTTTCTGGTTCAGCCACAGGTTCTGCAAAGTGCCTGAGGTGTGATGTGAATTCATTTTTTGAGTCTTTGGCATCACCAGGCAAACCACAAGGTCCACCTCCTTGCTGATGAGGCCTTTTATTTTGATCTTCAGGTTAAATGTGTGTCTGGCCAAGTCTATGTTCTCATCCTGTCCTATTTATCTCTTGTGGATTTCCCCTTTTTTAACTTTTAACACTGGTGTTCTTATATAGTTCACCCAACAATAAAAGTGTCTGACCAATGTTTTTATAAATATATATATATTTTTTATTTTTTTTTGCATGACTGCCATCTGTCTTTTGATTTATCTTACTTTATATTTTGAATTTGATGATGGTTTTGATCATGGCAAATGGGAAAAAAAATGAAAACAAATGAAAAAGTCAATATTACTGATATTTTTGAAATTTTGAAGTTTCTTCACTCCATACATAAACAGTTCCATGGCCGAAAAGGACAAAAAATTTTTTTTTTAAATAAAATAAACACTATAAAGTTGTCCATATGATTTTGTGTGAGGGGAAAACCCAAATGTATTTGTTTATTTATTTGTTCAATTTTAACTGCATTCCTATAGCCTCAAAGAGTATAGCAGGATGCTAGCAACACCAAAGTCATGGATTCAGTGCTCAGTTTCCAGGTAATGCATGAACTTATACTATGTAAACTTCAAATGCAAGCTTAAGTTGCTTCAGATAAAAGCATCTTCCAAATGCATAAATGTGCCGTCCACTGCAGCCTTCTGATTTCTTCAGAATATCAGAATACTGCAACTGGTTCACTCACCTTTTTTTTTTTTTTCTGCAGATATTTTTACTTTTATTTTTTGATGCAATTTTTCAGAGTTTTGACAAATAATTCTGAAATTTCTGCATTGCATGACTTTACAAGTCATATGATCTTCTTTTATTAGGTTTTCCAGTGTTTTCTTTGGTACTCTTTGGAGCTTATAGGATGTGCTCACTATAGAAAAGATGAATGTTCAGACTCATCATGTTTTTAAAACATCTGCGGTGTTAAATATACAGTGGGTACGGAAAGTATTCAGACCCCATTAAATTTTTCACTCTTTGTTATATTGCAGCCATTTGCTAAAATCATTTAAGTTCATTTTTTTTCCTCATTAATGTACACAGAGCACCCCATATTGACAGAAAAACACAGAATTGTTGAAATTTTAGCACATTTATTTAAAAAGAAAAACTGAAATATCACATGGTCCTAAGTATTCAGACCCTTTGCTCAGTATTTAGTAGAAGCACCCTTTTGATCTAATACAGCCATGAGTCTTTTTGGGAAAGATGCAACAAGTTTTTCACACCTGGATTTGGGGATCCTCTGCCATTCCTCCTTGCAGATCCTCTCCAGTTCTGTCAGGTTGGATGGTAAACGTTGGTGGACAGCCATTTTCAGGTTTCTCCAGAGATGCTCAATTGGGTTTAAGTCAGGGCTCTGGCTGGGCCATTTAAGAACAGTCACAGAGTTGTTGTGAGGCCACTCCTTCGTTATTTTAGCTGTGTGTTTAGGGTCATGGTCTTGTTGGAAGGTGAACCTTCGGCCCAGTCTGAGGTCCTGAGCACTCTGGAGAAGGTTTCCGTCCATGATATCCCTGTACTTGGCCGCATTCATCTTTCCCTCGATTGCAACCAGTCGTCCTGTCCCTGCAGCTGAAAAACACCCCCACAGCATGATGCTGCCACCACCATACTTCACTGTTGGGACTGTATTGGACAGGTGAAAAAAAAAGTTCTGTCTTGGTCTCATCAGAGGAGAGGACTGAGGAGAGGCTTCCGTCGGGCCACTCTGCCATAAAGCCCCGACTGGTGGAGGGCTGCAGTGATGGTTGACTTTCTGCAACTTTCTCCCATCTCTCGACTGCATCTCTGGAGCTCAGCCACAGTGATCTTTGGGTTCTTCTTTACCTCTATCACCAAGGCTCTTCTCCCCCGATAGCTCAGTTTGGCCGGACGGCCAGCTCTAGGAAGGGTTCTGGTCATCCAGAATTATGGTCACGGATTATGGAGGCCACTGTGCTCTTAGGAACCTTAAGTGCAGCAGAATTTTTTTTTGTAACCTTGGCCAGATCTGTGCCTAGCCACAATTCTGTCTCTGAGCTCTTCAGGCAGTTCCTTTGACCTCATGATTCTCATTCTCATTTGCTCTGACATGCACTGTGAGCTGTAAGGTCTTATATAGACAGGTGTGTGGCTTTCCTAATCAAGTCCAATCAGTATAATCAAACACAGCTGGACTCAAATGAAGGTGTAGAACCATCTCAAGGATGATCAGAAGAAATGGACAGCACCTGAGTTAAATATATGAGTGTCACAGCAAAGGGTCTGAATACTTAGGACCATGTGATATTTTGGTTTTTCTTTTTTAATAAATCTGCAAACATGTCAACAGTTCTGTGCTTTTCTGTCAATATGTGGTGCTGTGTGTACATTAATGAGGAAAAAAATGAACTTAAATGATTTTAGCAAATGGCTGCAATATAACAAAGAGTGAAAAATTTAAGGGGGTCTGAATACTTTCCGTACCCACTGTATCAGCATGTAGACTCAGAACGACATGAGGGTGAGTAAATGATGACAGAAGTTTTTTTTTTTTAGGTAACCTAATCTTTAAATCAGAGCATAAGCAGCACATTAGATCACCCGTTTCTGGATGAACCTTGTTTGTTTGCTGTAGCCAGTGGCCTCTCTTTTAACTTTAAATGCAGTCCCTAATGTGACACGCATCCTACAGGCAGCTATCTGAATAAAACTGATTATTGCTTTTAGGCATCCTTAAGAGATTTCGCTCCCTGTTCTGGAATATTAACACTCTGGATATATATTGATGTCTGATCCGGTGTGGATGTGCATGTGTGCGTGTCTGTATGTGTGTGCGCTCTCTATTCACCACCTGTCCTTGTGTGCCAGTGCGTATTTGGACATGAAGAGCTGTTTAGAGTCCTCCTAACAAATAGGCATTGTTCTGTTGTGGGCCCAGTCCTTGGCTCCAGGAGTGTAAACAGACAACTGTTGGGCGCTGCGCTTCCTGCCAAAACTTCTTATGTGAACATACGCTCCGAGCCCATTCCTCCAAACTCGGCCCTCCACAGTCGGAAACACGCCGCTATTTCTAATTCCGTGCAATTGTCATGAGAACTGTTTTATTTTAAAGCAATTGTAATTAAATGAGTGCCAATTCTCATCTTATTGCTCGCCGCATCTCCTCCTTCCTCTCCTCCCCCTCGCTTCATTATTTCAGGGATGCGTCCATTTTTGTTCCACCTGCCAATAATGGTTTCCACCCACCGGCGCGCAGATTTCCCCCCAATTACTGCATGTCACCCTTTCACCCCGTGGCCCCTTCCCTCCCTCCCAGTCCATTCATTACGCTCAGCCTGCATCAGTCTCTCTCCCTCTCACTTCGTCTTTCTCTGGTCACTCTGTCCATCTTCTTCCCGTCTTTGTGTGCTGGATTAATATTTTATGAGCTCCTTGATGAAGGGTGTTCACTGCTGGGCAAACAGCCCCAGCTGAGCCCCCCCAGTCTCCCCGCATGCCTGCTCATCAGTAAACCCACTGGGAGCTCTTCTCTCTCAGCTCTCTCCCCTTCACTGACTCTGTCACTCTTTCTATCGCTTTCTTCTCCGTCTCTAACTAAACACAATGAGCCGTCATCATTTCTTTGCTGTGTCAAGGAGATTTCATGCTTTTGTGTGAGGCAGGGTTGTTATGAACCAAACAACCGAACTAAACAAATTACTAAAACGTTAACTAAAAATTAATATACATTTTATATATATTTATATATATTATATATAACTTATTACATTTCAGTTTTGCCAAGGTGACAATTATTTAGTTTAACTCGATGTACTGAAATAACTAAAATGAAAACTAAAGCTGAAATAAAAAAGATAAAAAAATATATATATATTTACTTAATTTACAAAAAATAATTTAGAAAATTATAATTTAAAATAGATAATTTAGAAAAATTATGTAAATGACCACAAACAATAAAATTGCTAAAACTTTAAAATTGTAATGAAAACAAAATATTTAAATAAATAAAAATAAAGAATATTTTATTATTTTATTTCAGCTTTGCCAAGGAGATGTTTCATATTTTCTTTTAGTTTAACCTGACGTACTAAAATAACTGAAACTTTAATACAAACTAATTAAAACTATATGGACATATTTTTTAAATCTAATAAAAATAATTGCAAATACTTGACTAAAATAAAATCAGAAAATATAAAAATGAAAACGAATTAAAAATATTAATGAAAACTATATGTAAATGACAATTCAGTGATACAAAATAACACTGTTAAGTCAGTATTATTGTAATTTTTAGCATATTTCATAACAATGGGTTAAGCCAAAACCCTTTCTTTTGCAGAATAACAGTGACACAGTCAAACAGTAAATATGGCCCAAAAATTTTTGTAAATACTGTATGTATATATACACACACACACACACAAAGAACTGCACATAAGTTATGTGATTATACAAGGCCCAGTTTCGAATCACAGTTTGTTGATTCTAGTTGGTTTGTTCTTGATAGACAAAGGCACTGAAGCAATTTTCAGAAAGGTGCATGTATGTTCCACTTATTATTTCCCCCTTGGAGTCTTTAAAATGCATCCCTTCTTTAATGTACTTGTAGGTTGACACCGTGGGAAATGTCACAGCCGGGTGACATTTGACAAATGAAGCCCAGCGGATGGCGAAGAATCTATTAAAGGCGGTGCGTTTGAGAGATCTGCATTCATTTCAATTGGTATTGTGTGAACCCGACAGTATCCATGTCAAAACCCGGTGCAACAGAAACACACGGGTGTCACACCCCATCTGCTCTCTCCAGCTGCGGCGCGGAGAGGCGTGTCCCTGCCTCGACCCACAACACCCCAAATCCACACAACATGTGGCTTTAAATGCAGCGTGCTTCAGTTAATGCTCGAATGCCAGCATTAAATATTAAGGGGAGGTACTGCAGGCTTAAGTGGTGATTTTGGGTGGATTAAAATTTGTTGTTGGATTTAATTTTGACCCTCTATGACATGTTGCTTATCTAAAGCTAAAGAATTAGCCTACAAAAAATAAAAAATAAAAAAATAAATTGTTTAGCACTGGATAGCACTTTTTAAGTAACCGTTAGTAATGTTATATGAAATATGATGTTCCATATGTTTTGTACTGATGTACCACATGTACAGACCACTATTTTATATTTCTCATAATTCTAAATGGGTTTTTGAAAAATGCATGTTCATATACACACACATATATATATATATATATATCTATATATATATATATATATATATATATATATATATATATATATATATATACATACGTTAATACTAAGTATGTTGTCAAAATAAATCTTTTTAAAAAATGTTGTGATGGTTTCTGTGGGATCTACATCACTTTTGATAAATGCAGATTTGTAATTATTTATTATCCCAATTTGCATATGTTAAGATTAAATCAGAATGCTAAATTTTTACTTTCTGAAGTTTCGTTTTCAATAAAGGAGCTGTTAATGATTTCATTTCAGCCATTTTGCCAACTTCACACAAAAGGCCTCTCTCTCCTGCCCTTAAATGACAACCCTGAATCAGCGAATTAAATTGATTGACAGGTTCTAATTGTCTAAATATCACTTCTTATTATAATCATTTCAGTAATATCTGTCAGATAATAAGCTGTGATTATCTGATACTAAAATCAATTAGAGCACCTTTAATGAAAAGTAAAATGCATTAATACCGAATATCAATAAGCACAATAAAAACCGTGAGGGGAAAAAGTCAGTAATGTTAATACAAATAATAGCTATAAGTATAAATCATAAATAAAATAATAAAATAAAATGTTCTTCAGTGTGCTTCAACATCCAAAAAAAGGCAGTCATGTCTGAAAACTAAAATGCTAATATAAAAGGAAAATGTTTTGTCTTATCTGTTCACCTGTAGCCCCCCCCCCCCCCTCCCTCACGTAAGGACAAGCCCCGCCCACTCTACAATCGCTTCATTGAAACTGTTTCATGACGTTCGGAAAGCCCCGCCCACTCCCACCCCAGAGCCGCTCGCGCTGCTCGCTGGAGTCTTGAGTCAGAGCCGCTATGCAACAATGTAGCACACGCATAATGGGATTTACCGGGTTTACTTTCAAACGCTTGTGTTGTTGTTTTAAAAATTAACAAGCCTTTCGCTTTGACTTCAAAGGAGATGAAACGCAGTGCCGCTGAATGAAGTGAGTAACAGTTCGCAGAGAAACTTTTGGGTGTTTATGCGTTTTTTAGATTCTCAGCGCTGAATTTGTTAATCAGTAGATGCTTTTACAAACACTCTGTATTCATCTTTTGTTTTTTTTTAGAGATTAAAATAAGCATTTCATTTGCAAATGACAGTATTGAGGGAAATGTTTAGGGTTATGTTGCATTAAGTTATTGCGAGTGTCAGTGGAGAAGTTCTTGGGTTCATTACATTAAGCAATGCGATTAGGAATAATGTGTTTTTTCATTTACCTGAGGACAGGAATCTCATTTAGTATTTCATAACTCAGAGCACCGAACATAATGCATCTTTGTGTTCAGCTCGTTGTTCGGTGTGTTCTGTTTATATTTTATAACCTTTCAGAAGGTTGCCTGCAGTCTGGGACAGATTATTCATTGATTTTTGCTCTTGCATTCTATTTCAAGCTCTAACAAGCTTCACTTTGATAGAAAAGAAAAAAGAAACATGAAAGCAGAAAGGTTATCATCTTTATTTAAGAGTCTGCTATTGAAATGTAGTTTGCAAAAAATGTTTAACTGACTGAGAATTGCTATCTAAAATTGCCAACTGTTCTTTAATGCTTTTCATTTTTCTTTAATCTGTTTATAAAACTTTAATGGGACTGATTGAGTTTGTCACTGTAGATAAATAACATCACACAGATGTCAATGCATATGAAACAACGTTATCAGACCTGTTGTGGAATGGATCTAATGTATTCAGGATTAATTGGAAGATAACTAGATGTTTAATCACACATTTACTCAGTGGTTTTCCAGCCTCTGTATCAGCAGCTTGCGGTTATTGTACTATTCCTCTGGGAGGTGTGGCGTGCCACTCCAGGAGTCGAGACTGGGATTGTGTCTTTTCAGCGAGCCGTACCAAGTTTCATGAAACCCGAACATCTCTTTTCACCCTCTCTTTCTTTTTTCACGCGCTCCCCCTGTTGTTATGACTCCATTGTCTCCTTTCTAAATGCCTCCTCCCTTTTAGTCCCTGAGGAGTGGTGGGTTGCGTTCACCTTGCGTTCAGCATATGGGGGGCGTAATTTGCTGCTCGTGTTGACATTCTTTTATTGTTTCGTGTACCCGGTACCCACAAACAAGTTTTTCCTCCCTTTAGTCTGTAATTTGAAATTGCACTCCTGCGAATTTGCATTTTCTTTCCCTCTTCAAAGACGACCCTTATCTTGTAAAATGTTTGGCTTGTAAACGCTTTAGGGAACCTTTATGCTCCCCAGGCTTGGCAGACAAAACATACAGCTTTTTTTTTTTCTTTGCTGTTTTTGTTTGCAGCCTCTAAAACAGCAATTAAATAAGGTGTGTAATGTACGAAGTAGCCCGTGAATTTAGTGGCAGCTCCCTTCCTGTCAGTTTCACTGGAGTGAGCATGTTTATCTGCCCCCATCAAATAATTAATGTTGCATTTTTATGCACGCAGATGCTTGTCAAGGTGGTGATGAAAGCAGTGTGGGCCGCTCGCGAAGTGAGAGAGTCTGCCGGTGTGAAAATGAGACCATAGGGTGAAACCTAATAATCATCATCATACGGTTGATGGTTCCAGAACTGTTTTTAAAATTCACAGAGAGTAGACGCACTTCTCACATTCATCTAGCTTATGAATATAGATGTGCTCCTTTCTAACCTGCCAGAACTGTTGAAATCAATCAGTGTAAAATTGAAATGCCACTTTTTTAAAAAATGGTTTACTGTGATTACCTGTAGGTTGCATTCAAAAGAGCCACCCTGTGTCATTTTCCTTTAGATTCACAGAGTTTGTCTGTGATAAAAGCTTGCTTGAGCATCATTATATCTCCCATTGTGGCCATTACGGCTCATTACCATCAAAATGAGATGTCATCATATTTGTTTGTTCAGAGAGGTGATAATTACAGGGAGCCTCAGTTGATTGGTTGCCTGACTTACTTAGTTCGACCGCAGCCGTGTTTTCTCCAGCAAAAATTCCTGCAGGTCCTAAACAGCACTGATAACCTCTTGCTCTCCTTGCCGAAACACCCTGATGATATCAGATATCTAGCAGTGTGCGTGAAATATGTGCAAAATATTCATGAGCTCAGTTGGGGAGTATAAAGCAGCTTTACAAGGAGAGGAAGCTTTGCTGGAAACAGAGGACAGATTGCAACAGAGATATAAAGATAGTTGAGTTGGCACGGTGGGAGGGAGAAAAAGACTGAGTAAATACGGAACAACGAGTCTTTTCTATGAAATATTAGGCTTCTGAGTAGCACACAACTGTCAGCGATGAAATATGCACGGTTACTTTACTAATCGCCATATTTTATCACACTCCCGCTTTGTGCTCTTCAAACAGCCAGCCGCTTTCTCTGTTGTTTTTTTGCCTTTCTCTTCCCTTTTTTTCAATTTTCCCCACCTTCTCTCTCTCTAGTTCCATATTTCCTAAAGTATCACCCCCTCCTGCTTGGGTGTAGAGTATGGAAATGAGAACTTGCCCACCCTCCCTTCGCACAGAGGTGGTGATTAACCACTGCACACCCCAGGCACACACACACACACACACACACACACACACACACACACACACACACAGACACTCTCTCTCTCTCTCTCTCTCTCTCTCTCTCTCTCTCTCTCTCTCTCTCTCTTGCACACTCACGCACATACTTGGTGTGCTGACACTTTCATGCCTGGCATCAAAGAGACTTGTAAATCCCAGCCACTCTCACTCTCTGTACGCATTCAAAGAGCCAACGCAGTAGTAATCAGCAGCGGCTCCGTGATGTGCCCATCTCCACCAGACATGATGCGTATTGTGAGATGCTTTGTCTTTGTCTCGCACCGAATTTCCAGATTTATTTCCACCCTGACACCTGCGTTAGCATGCCACAGTCTCACCTGCTGGGACGACCCCACCAATCTGCGCCCGATCTGCTTTGTGTGCCATGACGCAAATGTGATGTTACCATATGAGAACTGAGTGACTGTAATTAATTAAATTATTACTTGCTTTTTTAATCAAACTTTTGCAAGGATGTGGGAATTAAAGGTATAGATGAAAATTCTGTCAACATTTAAACACTTTCATTATTTTATCTGTTGAACACAAAAGTTTTTTTATTTTTAGCTCATGTACACACAGAAAAAGGGTACAAAAGCTGTCAATGGGGCGGTTACCTTTCAAAAGAACTTGCTTTGTACCTTATTACCCCTAAATGTTGCATATTAGTACCTTAAAGGTACACATCAGTAACTAAAATGTACATACGTAGTAGTACCTAAATGGTACACGTTAGTAACTTTTGAAAGGGTGCCACCCCAGTGATTGCTTTTGTACCTTTTCTTTTCCTGAGAGTGTATAATGAAAGTCAGCAGGCTCTAATTTCATTGTATTGATTCAAATCAAAAGTTGTATCTGTTAATATTACTTAATGAACCTGAGCTTACATGAACTACTGTAGATAAATACTGTAGCAAATGTACTGATTATTGTTAGTTCATGTTAGTTATGCATTAACTAATGGGACCTTATTGTAAAGTGTTACCATATCTTCTTTTGTGTGAAGAAAGTAAGTCATGCAGGTTTAGTGTGACTTAAGGGTGAGTAAATGCTAATAGAATTTTCATTTTTGGCTGGACTATCCCTTTAATTTACTACATGATGGCTCTTGCATTGTCTTATGAATTTTTTAGATGCTTTATGAATTTATATTATTTTAAAGGATGAGAGATGTTTTGACGAGACACGTTGATGCATATTGCAAGATGCTTTGTGTCAAATCAGATTTCCAGGTTTATTTCCACTCAAAATCTTGCTGCCCCCACCTGCTGTGACCGCTCATCCGACCTACGCCCTCTTTGTGTGGCACGTACAGACTTGAATGTGAAGCAAACATCTCATCTGAGAAGTTCACACCTTGAGAAAGTGATCCAATTAGACAAAAATGTCATGACTTGCTTATTTTTATCAAGCTTTTGCTAGAAGGGCATGATTAGCATTCATGAATTTACATGCATCTGCTTGTACATGCAGAATTATGCATTTAAGCTCCATTAGATTGAAGGATGTAACCAAGTATTCAGTTTTGGGGGGTAATTGTGGAGTCATTTAAAAATCAGTGTTGATCAGTCGACATTTCTGAATACTTTAGGGATGCATCCTTAATGTCTATGGTAGTTACGCCTACTGAAACCTAAACATTTTAGCCAGACTATATTGTTCCGTCAGTTAAGACAGTGCTTTAAATTAGGGGATGCGTTTTTTCAGATGTCAAGCCTGCCGAAGCGATTCCTTCCTCTGATAGTGCAAGCACACAGCATGGGTGGGGTTCGCATATGTCTGTCTGTTGGCTCACCCCCACTGAGGACTCTTGGCCTCTGAAGCTCGTCTCATTTTTGAACACACACAGAGGCTCACTTTTTTGAATGTGCCAGTTACATGCTTTGTGTGATGTCCTTCATTTTTCGGGGGGGTTGCATGTGTGGAAAGCGTTTCTGTCTGGAAGAATTGTGTGTACGAGCAAGCTTTGTGTCTGATGCAGTGTTTTGCGTATTATGCACCCAGCAAAGAAATTAGACACACATTGCATGCTATAATTACTAGCATGTCTGTTTCTGAAGCTAATGAGTGTTGAGTGAGCGTAGCAACCTAGTAAGTATGTTCTTTGTTTTAATATGCTGCTGTGCAGGAGAGGAAGTTTACAGAAATTGTGATTGTGAATGTACACACACACACACACACACACACACAGCACTTCCAGCAAGGGTCAAAGGTCAGCCTGCAATCGAAATGGCTCTCCCTGAATTAGTTGCACCTTTTGGGAGTGATAAACTATGCTACCTTCTATTTAAAACATGTTTACGTAGTCAAAGCTGTTATTAGCGATATGCATTAACTGTAATAGCTTTTTGACTGGTTTTACAATAGTTTGCTACTAAACCAACCCCCATTTATTTCCTCCCTTTGTCATCTCCCAGTTCTTTGTGTGTATGTATGTGCGTAAGGAAGAGCTCTTCTGCAATATATATCCAGAGCTTTTTCCATTCCTCATCACAAAGGCAGTAGCTATTCCTCTTTCTAAGTGAATAGAGAGTGTGTTCTCACTCGCTCCCATGATCCCCCGAAACAGTTATTACCATTTAAGTAAAAAAAATGGAGATGAATGCTGATGCTGCAAAAGCTCGACCTAATTCAAGCTGTGAAATTGGCTGTTTTGACAGTACAAGAGACCTTCTGCTTGCACCGTTTTAGCATACTTTTGTTCACCCTCTCTGCTGCTGTTAGGTGGATCTGTGTAGGAATGCTTACACGTTGGGTGGGATTCAATCTCTCTCTTGGTTAGATTTTCAATGAGGATACGGTGGTGGCGACACACCCTTTTGCTACTTAAATGTTCTAGGGTTGTGAACGCCTCACTGATTTATTCATGTACGATTGATATATATAGCATTTGCACAATGTCTTTTCAATACCAGTATAATATCTTATATCAGTATAATATATTTTAATCTCATAATTTAATCAAGGCATGCAAAAATAGTCAGTTTAGTTTTTCATAAGCATTTCCCACCCTCTCTGACTGTAGAGTTCATCAGACTGCATTGGCTACTGTAACTTTAAGACTGATAAATATAAATGACCTCTGTTATGATTTACAGGCGTTCCTGTAGGTCAAACAATGGAGCATGGTCCTAGCAATAACAACAGCAGGGATTTGATTCCCAGGCAATGCATCAACTAATAGAATGTATAACTCGAATGCAGCATACATCAGTTTGGAAGAAAGCATCAAGCAGTGAATGTAAATACAGAAATTTTCTAGACTTTGTTTACTGCCTTTGTTCACACAGTCATTAAAAATCGAATAGGTATTGATAATTACGCAGATTGACATCATAGCCATGATGAATTCTGCACAAGCCAAACAACATGTAGAAGTAGTCAGAAATGAATGTGGAAAACTGCAAAGAATGGTCATTTAACCATTGAGCTAAAACAAGAGTTTTAAACTTGGCTGGTAGTGTGCAGTTTAAGAAGAAAATAAATGAGAAAAATAAATGAGAAATGAGAAAAAGCACCAACATATGAATTTTTGTAACTACTCTGGTTTGTAGTCTAGCCTATATTAAATTTATTTTTTAATAAAAGATCAAGGAAGATTTAAATTTTTATGATATGACCACTTGAAAAAGTGCTCTAGAATCTTTTTTTGCTGACTGTAGAATATCTAAAACATGTCAGCTTATTATCAAAGTGTTTTTTCTACTCTGAATTCAAGTCAGCATCATTTAGCTTTTCCAGATTCTGTTGTGCAAGACCTTGATGAAACAGGTCATGACTAAGGCTAAGAAAAATAATCTGGCAGTCTGTAGGCTCTCTGAGCTCATTCCTTTTGATCATGTTCATTAAACGTGGATAGCATGAGTCCTTAAGCTAGGTAGACAAGAGACACCGTACAAAGCGATGTTCAGATTTCAGCCTTCAAAAACAAGGTGGCGCATGAACTCTCCAATCCAAAGCCTAATTGAAAAGAAGTGGCTAATCTCGGCAGCATGTCAAAATGACCTTTTCTTACCCACCATCCCTTTGAAGGTGGAGACAAGGTAAAATGTTATGCATACTGATAGACTCCAGCTTCTCTGGAATTTTTCCCCCTCCTTTCCTCTGCTCCTTCTCTTCATCTCTCATATACTAGGCCCTCAAGACTTGTTGGCTGCTGTGATATGAATTAAAGATGAATCTTTCTTTTCCCTCTATAACTTCCTTGCTTAGATACTCAGTGTCCTCTAATACTTTTTCTCCTTCAAAAATGGAATCGTGTTTGGCTTACTGGCAGAAATTAGTCAAGCCTCTATCTAGACTTGACTTGAAGGCAAGCATAACTATTACTATTGCTCATACTTTAGTGATTTAGTTATTTGAATGAACTCCTATCCCTACAAATTACATCTTGGCATGTAACTCATCCCACACTACTTGTGACACGAATGTGAATGATGGCTCACATTGTGTCTTGTTGAGAAGAGTTGTGCTGTGGAGTTCAATTCAGTTCTGAAAAGTGAGCATATAAGTTAAAGAGCAGGGGCTGGCAAACTTTTGGGCATGAAGTGCCATTTTAAATTTTTCTGGTTAACCACTGTGCCAAATATACCCCCCACTTTTTTATTTTATTATTATTATTATTTTTAAATGCAATCTGTAATCATTTTGTAATGTTCCAATAAAAATCTATATTTAATTATCATACAAATAGTTTCTGAAACATTTTTTATAAATTGTTTTCATCGCACTGCATACACAGAAACATCCAGGAGCACAGAAACTTGTCAACGCTGCCCCGCTACTTTGGTACTGAATCGCTACATTATATTTCTCAGCAACTATGTTTTTAAAGTAACTAAACTCAGCTTCGTTTTTTGTAGAGAGAGACACAGATGCAGGTAATTCACAGAGAGAGATGGAGATGCTTGTGATTAAAGTATGGTAGCTTGCATCACTGGATTTAGCTGTCAGTCATTTAACATTTCTATCGTAAAACAGTTGACTAATATTAAATGATTTGCAGCTTTCATCTGACCGCACTCTCTTTCAACGTTACGATAGGGTTTTTTTGGGGGCCGATATCAATATTAGGGATTAAAAAAGACCGATACTGATATATCTGCAGATATTCTTTATGTGTAGGCTATATTATAGTACAATATAGTCAAATGTTTGGACACACTTCCCATTCATGTGTCCAAAGTTTTGACTGGTACTGTATATAGTAGGGCTGTGCAATTAATCAAAAAACAGTTTAGATTTCGATTTTGGCCTCCAGCGATTATGAAAATACATTAATCGAAATAAAGCGATTATTGTGCCCCATTCCGCCCCCTTTTGCAGCGCTGCACTTTCGTTCCTCCATAAAAGCCCAATTTCCTGTGCAAATCAGTAAAATCATGTAACGTGACTTGTGCAAAGTGGGACGTGTTTGATTTATATAAGTATATTTATTCATGTTTTTAAGAGCGTGAAAGAGAACTTGTGCTGCTCCTCAGGAAGATATATGCACTCAGAGATGGAACAGAACACAGACATGTACAGTCATCTTTTAGCTCAAGGTGAGCACTTAAAAGGTCAAATACACACAAAAATGTGCCAAAATGCTACGCTTAGTGATTATTCATGTATACCTTCGTCGGTCATGTAATAAATTAACGTAAAGAGTTGAGAATGAAAATACGCGTGTAACGGTAAATCAGATTTGTGCGGCTCTTAAAGTGAGAGCGGGCTATTTTCCTGCTGCGACTGTGTGCTTATTAATCAAACAACAAAAAAGAAATTCAAAATCACACACTGCTTTTGAGTGAAGGATTTTTGTAGCTTTAAGAAACAAAAAAGTTTAATTCTTACAGTGAAGACTATACTGTTTTATTTTACATTTGATTATACTTTTCTGTAGTAGGCTGTAAACTGCTTGAGAGTTGCATAACAAAAAACATTAAAGAAAAGTTTGTTTCATTTGTATCTTTTTATTCTGTTGTATTTGTCCTTTACTTTTTTATTACTGTCAGTTTAATTATTTTCAATAATTTTGAGGACTTTGTTTGTTTGTTTGAAATTCCGCTGGTCTCTACAATGTAGATGTCATAGCAACCTTATTTACAGGAAATACATATTTGATATGTATCACTATCTTTAAATAAATCACTCATATAATGTTTTGATGTTAAATAATCGTGACTACAATATTGACCAAAATAATCGTGATTATGATTTTTGCAATAATCGAGCAGCCCTAGTATGTAGAATACAGTATATAGCCATATAATAAATTTTTTGCAATGATAATTCCAATGTGGTGATCAAACACTTATAATGATGTGACAAACATAGGCCTATGTAGTGGAGGCAGGGTATTTAACAATAACAATTTATTATTCAAAATGAGTCTGACATCAGTGTACTTAACAGTAAACTTCACTTCACTTATTATGAAGTAGGGCAAGCAATTTACTGCCAAACCGACAGGGGCAGGTTTATGCAGGAAGCATAGCTTTCTATAATAATAATTAATTTATTAATTTCTATAATAATAATTTATAATATATATATATTTTTTTTTACAAACTATGTGTTGTGTATTTTCTGGTAATCAAATGAACATGCAGAACATTCATATTTAAATATTCATATTCACAGACACAGTCTATATATATATATATATATATATATATATATATATATATATATATATATATATATATATATATATATATATATTTATTTATATATATTATATATATATATATGTATGTATGTATGTATGTATGTATATGTACTGACCTGGTTTTTATTTATTCAAAAAAATTAAGACAAATTCCATGAAATTCCATGTTATACAGTAAATTCTGTTTTTATGACTGGATTCAGCGATTCTGTCCATGTTTTCTGCATTGCAGAAATCATAGGGCCCTACTAATGTAGTAAGCAAATATGATAAGCTCATTGTGAGAGTAAAAGACGGGGACATTGTTTATTTACTTATCATTGAGTCTGTCCAACTAGGTGACAACGTAGCATTAAATCACCATTCTACAGACTCAAGCCACCACCGCACTGCCGTCTATTGGACTGCAGAAAGATACTAACTTTTCAATCTGCTATGTTACTGAGTGTACTGACAAACAGGACGCGACAAAGCGACCGTTGAAAAGATCATTTGAACTTTGTATCAGCACTTCATAGATAGAACGAGGCATCAGTTTACTGCATCCAGTCAGTGTAGACAACATCACTGATTAAAATATTATATATTATAACTATTATACACCGGACGCGAGCAGCGTGGTGCAACAAAATACAATAGAATTTTATAAACACCAGCATTGACTGAATGGCCACGATCAGCTCCGGTGGCCGTAACACAGGCTTTAATGCACCGCAAATACGTGCCGTGATGTGCAGATCAGCTCTAGTCTCTAACTTCACTGATCTGCTGTTAAAAAAGAGGCATCCATTCATCATATCATCATGCCAAACTAAGAATTAGAATCATTGTAATGTGACAATCAAATATAGGTGCGGGTGGGTGGCGGGCGGATAAATTGAAGCAACAGACTCGGTTGAAGTTTGAGCTCATCCGTGCATCTCTGTGGGGAAGTCATAGCCTAATGGTTAGAGAGTTTGACTCCTAACCCTAAGGTTGTGGGTTCGAGTCTCAGGCCGGCAATACCACGACTGAGGTGCCCTTGAGCAAGGCACTGAACCCCCGGGCACCGCAGCATAAATGGCTGCCCACTGCTCCGGGTGTGTGTTCACGGTGTGTGTGTGTTCACTGCTGATGATATTGGCTGATGATATTGGCTAAATGATATATCGGTCGGGCTCTACAGTAAACCCCACCTACTGTACATTGATTTGATTGGCCATCTTAATTATTTTGACATTGACCGCTGACTTGAAGCAAAGCCACTGGATGATGCACATCTCCCGTAAATCCTGTATAATTCAACCAATCCGATAACGACTTCAAAACTTCCAAAGTGTTTCCAATTTTGTGTGCTGTATGCATCAGGTGTTCAGCCAACAGTCCATGGGCGTGACGTCTCAGGCTGAGACTAATGAAAGAGAGGCTTCACTACACTGAATAAACTGTAATGAATCTACAGCCTCGGCTAATCTTCTACATGTTTTTACACTAAACAATAGTTTTGGATTGAACTATTTTTAGAGTTTATTTTTAAAAAATTTCATTTATAAGAGAAGTCACTTACTTTGCGACAGGTGGGGTTAAGCTTACGGCACTTCTCATTCATTCCTATGGGATCCGTAAACGGCAACTGAGTGTCGCACAACTCTGACTGAAATTCAATGACGTCAAGGCAATAATCTGATCGGTTATCAAGCAATGTCATTGCTTGTGTGCCAATGATTATACCTTATATATCTTATATAGACATTGGCTAAATGTACATTCCCTGGTCAGGCTGGTCTGAGTTTTGGGCACTTTTCAGCTGGGAAACACCCTTGTTGTTTAACTCCAGTTAAACCAGTTAAGACCAGCTTAGATCAGACCACAAAACCAATATATCCTGGTTTAAGATGATATTTCCCCCCCAGAAAGTATAGCCTATTGGTGTGGGGGTGGTCTTTTGATTTGAGCCACCTAGCAACCACGTATCACTGACCTAAAAAACTTTGAACACTTGCAATTGCATAGTAACACCCTGGAAATCACCCAGTATATCCTAGCAAGTACATGGCAACATGTTAAAAACACTTAAAACGCATCATGGCATTGAGTTCTGCATGGGATGCACCACGCATTTTCTGAAGACAGTAAAAATCTAGGTGTTATTGCATCAGATGATTCTTTATTATCTCTCTGTTTTTTTTTTTCAGAGGTTGATAAATGAATGTAACAGCTGAAGCTCGTGACTTTTGAGTGGTTGATTAAAGCAGTGTCTGTTTTCTCTGTTTCATCAGTAAAACCAGAAAGGCAACAGCTACAGGCATCATGCATAATTTAGCACCTAACTTCTTCACATCTCTATTACTTTTTCTCAGCGCTTTCTCATATTTTTATACACACTCACACACACTCTCTCTCTTTCTGTTTCCCCACTTACCCTCTCCCTCTCTTTCTTTCTATCTCTCTATCTCAAATCTCAATAATTCTGAGGAATAGCCTACTCCATGTGTTCTCTTGTCATCTTGTGGCAGTCAGACTTGGCCAGTAAACAGTGAGACAACACAAACACCAGCAAAGGATTTTAACGATAACAGGAGCCTGCATCTGGTGCACTTTGGTTTGTTTTATCAGCTGCCGTTGCGTGTGCTGCTCATATGCTGGCATTCTGACTTTTCTGAAGTAAACTCCAGTATTGCATGTTTCTTGGTCTCAGATGCGTTTCTTTTATTGCACTTGACCAAAGCTTGGCAGTCTCACTCAAGCACCCTTCACTGCCTGTGTGAAGGTGGAAGGACTTTGAAGAACAAAAGAAAGTGTTTGAAGCCTGTAGTGTTGGTGCTGCATGGTGATGTGCTGCAGTACGTATTCTCTGTGGTGTTTTTCTGTTAACTTAACATTTGTCTTCTCTCTCTCTTCCTCCCCTCTTTTGCTCCCTTTCTTTCTCTATATCTTTATCCTTTTCTCTCGATCACCCATCTGAATCATCTCCTCTCTCTGGTTTCCGCTCACACTATCTTGCTTTGCCTTCTGACTCTTTTCCTTCCTTTTTATGTATTACTCAACTTTCCATGCCCTTTTTCCTCTTCCTTACTGTCTTTTCCTGTATCTTCGCTTCCTCCCTATAACTCTCTTCATGCACGTTGCCTTCATGTTTCTGGCTTTGCTGACTAACTTTTTTCCCTGTTATTTACGTTCTCACCCTGTCCCTCCATTCTGAATTATTTTTCTTCCTGGATGCTTTCGTTTCAACTGCCCTCTCTCTCTCTCTTCCTATCTTCTTGATCTCTGCCTCTTTTCAGCAGGTGAGGGGGTGCCATGCCAGCTGCTGCTTCCCTGTTGCTGCTCCTCGCCATCTTGTGGTGGCCTCTGGTATTGCCTTTGGCCCCCAGTCATCTTCAAAGCCCCCCTTCATTCATCACCCTTAATGGCTCCCGCCTCAATCACCTCCTGCTCGACACCCATTCGGGCCACATCTACGTGGGGGCGGTAAATGTGCTCTATCACCTCTCTCCAGACTTGCAGCTGCTCTCCTGGGGCAAAACGGGGCCTAAACTGGACAGCCCGGACTGCCTACCACCCATTGACCCCACCGATTGCACCCAGGCAGAAACCACGGACAACACCAACAAGCTTTTGTTGCTGGAAGAGAACAAGGGAAAGGATCCGCTCAGCCTGATTGTGTGCGGGACAGTTCTGCAGGGCATCTGCGAGAAGCGAAGCTTGGAGAATGTCTCTCAGGTGCTGTACAAAACCGACAACCCAGTGGACACGCAGTATGTGGCAGCAAACAACCCTCGTGTGTCCACAGTTGGTGTGGTGGTTGAGCAGAAAGGTGTTCTGCTTATGCTTGTTGGGCGGGGCTACACCAGTAAAGGACCTGGCGGGATCCCGCCAATCACGATGCGACGCTTAAATGCAGTAGCCCGACACTCTGCTCCAGCATTCTCCCACGAAGAACTTGGAAAGCTGGTTGTCGGTAGCTACTCCGAATACAACAACCACTTTGTAAAAGCTTTTCACCACAACAGCTATGTCTATTTTGTGTTCTCTCGGCGTGATGTGTGGGGCAAACGAGAGTATCGGACATATGTTTCAAGACTCTGTGCAGGTGACCCCAATTTCTATTCTTATGTGGAGGTGCCACTTTCCTGCGGTGGAGGATACAATCTGGCACAGGCTGCTGCTCTTGGCTATCACCGTGAACAACCCACACTGTTTGTGGCCATGGGGCAGGTGTCAACTCCCACACCCACAGACAGGACAGCTCTTTGTGTGTACAAGCTGGAGGAGCTGGATAAAGCCCTGCATGGCGCCCAGCTACTGTGTTACACACAAGAGGGCAAAGACGCCAGCAACAAGGAGAAGGCGTATATAGAGTATGAAGTGTCCTCCAGTTGTCTGAAGCTCCCGCAGGTAAGTTGTTGGCCTCAAAGAGGATTACAACCCAATGTAATTCATCATGTTGTTCTCAAAGGGCCTTTGATGTGGCATCTGATCCAACAAAATTGAAATTTTGCTCTTTTGCCAGATTCTTTTTCCAGGCTGTAGTTCCCTAAACCCCTTCCACCATTCACGTTTAGTTTCTTTTTAGACCTCCCCAAATAACAGCATAATTCCAACATTAGCCAATGAGATAGTGGTTTATGCTGTTTTTTGGCAGTAGCTTGCATATAGGTGTCAGCTTATATTGCCAATCTTAGGCAGTCCTACCCACCTACCACAGCACAGCTTCAAAAGACTTTAGCACACGGAGGGAGTGGCCCCGTGAATGTAGTGGCTTTTTAATGAGGGTTTAATCCACAGCTAAAAAGCGATAAGTAGGAATATATTGCTAGGGGATATCAGCCTATTAGCTGGGTCACGTAAGACAGCATGGTGTGTGGTTTCTTGGCGACAGATCAGGGTCAGCTGGGGCTTTTTTGTGTCAGGGGTGTAAGTCTGGGCGAGTGGCAGCTGCCTCAGTGCTGACACAGATTAGCATCCAGCTGTCTGCGCCAGTGCTAATCCACACAGCATAAAAAATGCAGCTGTAGCTCCCAGATTTCTGCATGTTACAGGGCTGATTCTTAATCTCTGCTCTGTGAGTATTTCCATCTTCAGTTTATGCAACCAAAAGTTTATTTGTCTGTAATGGCCATTTAACATAACAAAACAAGTAGTAGCAAAAAGATTTTTGTTAGCTGTGAGTGAACTGTAATTTTGGGTATACAGTGGTTTGTATAGTTTATGGTTTGTTTTAAGTGTGACCAATGAATACTGGAGAATTTCTAAGAGCAAAATCTAAAGAGGTTTTGTATGACAGAGAAGGAAAGGGAGGGAAGGAGGTTCGGGGACTAATGGAGATTGGGTAATGTTCTATTCATGTGTCTCTTACTGTGTGGAAGGGGGTAGTGTGTATTAGTATAAGCTTGGGAATGAAAAGGAGTGGTGTCTGTGTGTGTGTAGCCTCTGGGAGTTGGTTAAATCTAGCTTAACACCACAGCTGGTTTGACTTCTGCTGACCCACATCCTCTCTGGGCTCACCGCCCCAGTGACCACCACACACAGAAGCCCATTGAAACTCTGACCTCAAAGACACAATAATGTCACCACTTTTAATGTGTATGTTTCACTGTATCTAAAATATGACTTCAGTCTGTTAATGAACTTGTCATAAAAGTAAAAAAATAAATTAAACAGTTATCAAATCAGATTTGGACCATCTCACCATGTACATAATAATTTAAACACTTACTGTAAACTGTTCCAAAACTGTGTGACTTAGCATTTATGAAGATTGTAATGATTGTTTTTTCCCCCAAACAATTGTGATGTATGGTGGACTACACCCTGACTACAACCATATTTTGGTCTGTTCGGTCTATTATCATATAAATTTAGAAGACTAGGAATATAACCCAGGACCCATGTTGATTATTTTTATCATACTTTCATGGTCCCTTTGAAGCTGTAATTTAATTGCATGGAAAAAAAGCTAAATTTCTCCTTGTGTGCACAATATCCAGGAAGGGATATTAAGAAAGTAAATGGGGATCAGTTCTGATTTAACAGTTATGGCCATCTCAATAATTCATAGGAACTACTGCAGAATGGTTGGCTATTATCTAGTTTCCAAAGCAGTAGGTGTGTTTGTGTATTTGACCTCCTTTGACTTCAATTGTGTGCCACTGTTTTGCTGTCCTGTATGGCCACTCCCCTTGGTCTGTTAGCTGAGGTATTGTTGTGCATGTCCATCTACTGACGGCTGCAATTCCAGAATAGCATTAGGTCAGGACACACAAACCCACGGCTGGCTCCAGTAAGAGCGCATCTAAAAATCACTCCCAGCCATGGATAGATGATGGGTTGGGTTTGACAGACACCATAATAAAAGCAGCTGAGCTTTTTTAGTATTGATTTTTATGCACACAGCAAGGACAGGATGTTTCTGGCACTATCCCAAATGTTCATAGTTGACTTTGGAAACTTTGTACTTATCCAGTTTTTAGAGCTCCAACTTAATATTCTACTTTTTGGATATTAATTGTTCAAAATGTGTCATCTCTCAGGGTTTTTGTCTCAGTATTGTAAGCATGTGGGCACACAGCTGTCTTTCTGTGTGATTAGCTCGAACCTCATTATTTCCAAAACATTTAACATTCATTAATTACTCAACTGTTTATATATTGTTGACTGAATTCCAAGTACAGTCAAATTGCTTATATTAAAAACTTGCATGCCTGCATGTAAACTACAAGTCAGAAGTTTGTACACACATGCTTGTTATTTCTTATTATTATTTTCTGTTCCATATCTTAGCATAGCAGCAAAGTCCTTAAATCTATGAAAAAAAAAATCTAAATCTATATTCCAGCTCTGCAGACTCCGGAAATTCTTTCAGTCAACTTAATGAGGTGCATCCTTGGATGCTTTTTAAAATTATTGAAGGACTAATGTGTGCTTAGTGGTTGCTGGCAGCTTTTCCTTCACTATACATTCAAAAAGGGCCATCATCTTTCACACTGATGCTGGGGGGCCAGGGTGTCCAAGCCTCTGATTGGGTGGGCCAGGCCCACTATGGCCCCCCAGCGTCAACGTGAAAGATGCTTGGGACAGTTGACAGAATTGTCAGGCCAGTGAGAAATCCATCATGAAAGTTTATCATTTGAATGTGTTTTTAAGCCTAAACATTTAAGCAAATTTAAAGTATTCAAGCGCAAGAAGATGCGAAAGAACTCAGTTCAGCCTCTGCATGCTGTTTTCTGTGCACACAGCGCACACTATTGTGGGAGAGAGCCACGTCTCAGACAGTGCGCAAACACCGAATGGAGTTTTCTTTTGCATGTTCTTGTGCCTAAACGGACAAATACACCATGTGGATTTCAACATTCAAGAAGTTTTAAAACATTCAAGCACAAGACGATGCAAAATAAAAAATAAGTTTATAAAAATAATAATAAAATAATACGTTTTCGGTGCATAGAGAGAACCACGTCGCAGACAGCGCGTGTACACAAAATTAATTTAATGCATTTTCTTGCATTTCAATGGACAGATACACACAAAATTATCCATCTTGTTGAATATCTTCAAAAACAGTTGATAATGTCGTACATTGATGTAAACAGTTGAGAAACAAGTCTGATGTGTGTCATTATACTGGATAATTTAATGTGCCAGCTGCTGTCTGTGTCCTTAATGTTAATCCAAGAGAGAGAGAGAGAGAGAGAGAGAGAGAGAGAGAGAGAGAGAGAGAGAGAGAATCACTCACTGCTCTTGAATGAATAAACTTCTTTAGCTTTATCAAGGATTAATCTATATTTAATTTATACAGTGATGACTATGCAGTGTTATTTTACATTTATTCAATTTCTGTATCTGAACATCTACAAACCTAAAAAGTTTAAAGTGGTGAAAAAATAAACGTAACAACTGCCATAGATTTATGATATTAAAACCATATCAACAGATGTGAGATTAAATGCCCCCCGCCCCCCTGGAATATCACTTGGCCCACCCTTCATCTCATATCTGGAGCCGGGCCTGTCTAATAAATGTACAATTTTATATTAGCCTTCAAAACTATTTCATGAATTCAAATTTAAGCATTTAAATTGAATAGTTTTGAAGATTTAAGTGTCCAGACTTTTGAATGGTAGTGTAGTTTAATGTACTCTACGAACTGCAATTCTCTCTCAATAATTTTCTCCTTACTGTCACTGTCAGTAAAGGTAGACAGAAATTGAGTCGTCTGCAGTAAGTAAAGTTGTCAGCAGTGGCGTATAATCAGTTTATGGGTTGGAAATCGAAAATTAGTTCTTATTGAGAGCCGTTATGTATAAATATTCTGGAACTGAGTGTTTTTCATGACATTCGGCTCCGTTTACAGTCTGCATTCTTCCACTAATGCAGACAGAGCACCGTACTAAAACCATACTGACAGTGTTTTCATGCACCATTGCTGCACCACTATTGATTCTAAAGTGCCAAAATGTCACGTTTTAGCCAAGTTGAGGTTGCAGCCTGGGTTTAATATGATGAGAGAGAGAAAAACTGTTGAATTTCCAACTGTTCCCATCCCTAATTATTTTCCATCTGCTATAATCATGAACTGTGTATGATAAATTTATTTGATGATAGATATAGGTAATGTAATGTTTTTGGGGTTGTGCAGGACTCTCTGAATGAGTACCCATGCGGAGGTGAACACACACCCAGCCCCATTGCCAGCGCCATTGCACTTGAGGCCACGCCCGCTTTCACCTGGACTCCTCCCATCACTGCTGTCACCACGGCAACTGAAGTTGGCCACACCATAGTACTGCTAGGAGACAAAAATGGAAGGCTGCACAAGGTATGACTTACTGTTACCTATTATTGGCCATGCTGTTTTTTTTTTTTTTTTTTTAGCTTGCATCATGCTTTAATGGCACTAAACCTGCAATTTAAGTGTTAGCAGCACAAATCCTTAACCATTAAAGAGCCACCATCCATCACTGAAGCATAATGGGAAAAATCAGCATGAACTACTGAATTTTAAAGGCTGTTTACCATCATTAAAGACTTCTTTATTCAAAAGCAAACACATGGCGTAATCATAATCTGTCATTAAGCACTAACTCTTCAGTAATGAGCAAACCACCCTACAGCAGGGTAATTTCATGTTATTAAAATTGGTTGGTTCAGTCAGAGTTCAGATAGTGTGTTACATTATTTGTCAGGACAAAGTTTTGGGGAGGTATTATAGTAAGGTCTTGGGTATTTTTTATTTTTTATTTTTTTGTGAATTGCATTGCAGTTTGGACACTTTCGTATCATTTATTTGAGGCCTACAGTTCAAGGCCACTGGAAATGAGACAGTGTGTTTAAAGATCACCTTTCAAAGCAAAAAAACATAAGACGTCACAGTATGCTTGAACTGTTACGTTTTGGATTTAAGCTGCTATTTAAGGCAAATGGACAAGAGAGAGCATGCAAGTGTCTCAAGCTCTGTGATCTTAGAGGTGGAACAGTGTAGAATTAATTTATGAGTCATGGAAGGTGAAAAGAAATACATGATGAGCAACTCATCATGTAGTATATGTATACTTGGCATGCTAGGATTTGGTTTCAGTCATAGTTCACCAAATCCCATCTTTCCAATGTCTGTATTAATATATTCCTTCTGTGGAAAGCACAACATTTTGAAGTACCTTCACACAGATGTTTTCTGTATAACAACAGACCTGTGAAGCACCATAAATGTGGTGCTTCAAAAAAAAAAAAAAACAATATATATTTTTTTTTTACATAAAATCTTCCCTTTCACCAAAGCTCTAAAATGCCATTAAAGTTCAGGTTCAGAAATAGTCATTGATGCCAAGTTTTGCAGTTTAACTTTTTAGTAAATAATAACTTAAACAGCTAGAGGCTTCAGAAGACTTGGAATAAACCGCAAAAGGATGACTTAATAATGATTGCATTGTTATTTTTTGGATGAATTATTCCTTTAAGATCCTTCAGGCAGAAGATCCTAGTGCAGCATTCATTCAGACTCAGGAAACATTCAGTTTGTTGCATTACAGTATATTTTTGGCATTTTTAGGGGCGAATATATTTTTATCTGCCAATTTTGCCTACTTTCAATCTGAGAATGTGGGGTATTTACAGCTCGTGGTTGGCGCAGTCTGGCCTGGAGGTGGTATGATTGTGTGTGCATATAGGAGGGAGTGTGTGTTTGTGTTTGTGTGCGAGTGGCTGCTTAATCAGCATGAGAGGACATGTTCTGAATGCTTATTGCAAGCCCCTTGGGGAGAACTGATCCCAAGGGACCTGGTCACATGCAGTGCGCTCTGGGTCAGCTGATAGGGGTGGCAGCAACCGCACTTTGAGTTTTTCATCCTTCAATCCCCTCTGGTGCTGTATGAAATATTAATGGCGAAACTCTGAAACAGCAGCTTGTTTACCGCCCAAAATTCTCCTCAGGCAGAACTTATCACAGACAACCAATGGTATCACTTCCCAGGCCTGTAAGATGCTGAAAAACATACCGGCCTGCTGAGATTGCAACTAGCCTGAGCTTTGTGGCCAACGTCTGTGTCTTTTGTATATGCATATGTATGCGAAAGCATTGATTAGCGATGCTTGCTTGTGTTCATGCTTTTGAATAAACCACTAATTGTAAGTATTCAACTTGAGCGAATAATGTGCCCTGCAGCGTTTGTGCTACAGACATAAGTGATGCTATAAATCATGTGGTTTGTTTGGAAAAGTTGTGCTTTATATGCCTTTTTTTTATTGCAGGTGTTCTTGCATGCAAATGGTACCGGTACCAAATATGACACAGTGGAGGTGGATGCAGAGAGTCCCATTAACGCTGACCTGCTGTTGGACTCCACCAAACAGAATGTCTATGTATTAACTGAAAGAAAGGTATGAGAGACAAACAACTTCCTTTCAACTGCCAGCAACTGAAACACGACATCTGTTACATGCACGCTCTCAAAGGAGAGATTACACGTTTACTTTGACAAACATCATTTGAATAACAGATTTTTTCTCAAGATAAAAGTCTGGTTTTGTTTTTTGCATTGTCGAGTAATTGCCGGTTTTCACACTGTTCGCTCATGCAAAAGTTGCGTTCTCTTGCATCTTGCTTTTATCAGTCTCCAATGTGAGAACAGTGCTCAGGGCCTCTGATTTGTGTGTGTGTGTGTGTGTTTCAGGTTACAAAACTCCGTGTCGCTCAGTGTGACAAGCATTTAGACTGCCACTCCTGTCTGTCTAATAGAGATCCCTACTGCGGCTGGTGTTCGCTGGAGGGCAGGTACTTGAGCTCACCTGACTGCTGTTACACACTGCTGCCTGCTCTTTCAACACTCCCTTCCCATCAGGCCGCACCTCTCGTTTTACATAAACATCTAATCATATGAAGATCATTTACATAGATCATTTTAGATATTCAAAATTTCTTCAACAACTTCTACTTCCACTGAACAGCAGTTGCGTTACCGGTTCAACTATTTTGGGTTATTTTTAGGGATGTAATGATTCACTCAACTCATGATTCAATTCAATTCACGATTTGATTTTCTCATGAATTTTTTTTTTTTTAACAAAATGAGATTGAAGACATTTTACAGTAAATGAAAAGGTGTCGTTTTATTAGGCTACTCCTGCACGTTTCTTTGTGAAATTGAAATAACAAAACTAAATTTAAATTTTAAAACAAACCCCAAATCAAACAAGTTACACAAATAAAATCAATCTCTTAATGTGAACAAACTAATGCTTTGTCTGTGCTCTTTCCATTTAAAATTATAGGCAACCACTGGATTTTAATCATGATCCAAACAAAGATGCAGCATACATGCAGCATGAGAAGTTTTTAATCTAAATTAGACTGTATAATTTTTAAATTTAAAGCAAAGACAGAATGGTCTGACTTTAGTTTTATGAAACTATACTACATAAAACATATCTGAGCAAATCACCAGAGGAGCTGAATGAGATGCAGATTCACTTTCTGACAGCAGGTGGCGCTCTTGAACATCAATGATCCAGTGTTCCCTGGGTTACCACTGTAAACAAAGCAGAGCTGCTTATGAACACTACTTTAAAATGGATTGTTCAGAGCCAAGATGAAAAGAAAATACCACGTAAACCTTTCTGAATATAGTCAGTTCCCCTCAGAGATACATTTATATAAACTCCTGCTCCAATCGTATGGCGGTTTGTTTGGCATCTCAACCGATTTCACTCATCACATATTTGAATGGATTTTTGACTGGCTCGCGGTTAATCGTTACATCCCTAGTTATTTTAACTTTTTTTTTTTTTTTTTTTGTAGGGCATTGTTCTAGGAATCTGATTTAAGACTGGAAAAAAGATGCAGAAAATTCAGTTTTGCATCACAGGAATTTTTTTTATTTTAGGATATTTTGAAATTGTAGAAAGTTGTTTTATTTTGTGATGAATTTTTGAATGATACTGTTTTTATTTTTTTTTTTTTTTGATGGATGATGTGTTGATGTAGATAAAAGACTTCTTTCAAAAGCAGTAAAAACATCTTACCAACCACAAACCTTTGAACAATGGTTTATATTTGTCTTTTTAAAGAGTTAGTTTACTCCTAAATTAAATTGTCATCTATTCATCCCCATGCAGTTTTGACACTATATTATTTTCTTTCTTTCTTTTCAGTCACCAGGCTTCTGTTTTCCCTACAGCAAAAGTGGATTGTAACTTAATACTGCAAAAAGTTCATAAAACAAGCACAAATAAATAAAAGCACCATAAAAGTAGTCTGTGCAACTCATGCACTATATTCCAAGTCTTTTGATACTATATGAAAACTTTTTATGAGGAACAGACCATTACTAACCACAAGCAATTCACAAATAATTGTCCTCTCTGCTGTAGCTCTAAAAATTCATGAATCTTATCATTCTGTCTGTTCTCACACAAAGCTGTCATATGGGTTAAGAAGACTTGAAATATAGCACATGAGTCATATGGACTAACTTTGATGATTTAAAAGTGCTTTTATGTTTTGTTTTGGAGTTTTTTTTATAGCATAAATAGCCATCCACTCTTGTTACATGAGAAACAGAATCTCAGACATTGTGACAAAATATTAGGGTGAGAACAACATGAACAGCATCATTTTTTAACGTTTTCTTTTAATGCTGCCTGCCCAGACGTTGACCTATGATGCTTTTATAAAATATCTTAAAATCTCTGAGAGGCCTCTGCAGTTTATTTCATTTTGCTTTCATATCCTCTGTAACTTTCTACAGAGCCTTATCTCATTGTTTGTTTGTGTATCAGATGCACAAGAAAGATGGACTGTGCACGGCACGCTCAGCTTCACCACTGGATCTGGAGCTACGGCCGTGAGCGCCAGTGTGTGTCCATAGAGAGTCTATACCCCTCCATCCAGAGCAGAGAAGAGCAGACACAGGTACAAACCCTGATCCCAGATCACCGCACACACTCTGCTGTCACATGATAGTCTGTGAGGTCTTCACTGCAGCCTATTTTAGCCAAGAGCCGCCCACTTAGACAGGAAGTGACTTAATGACAGACATGTAACACAGTGCCTAACCAGGCATGATGTGATGAAGCAGAAAGCAATCAAAGCTATCTCTTCCATTTTTATCAAAGTTTTTATTCTTAAAATAGCTGCAGTAAGCAACATTTTGTCAGTTTCTGGGTTGTATAGTGAAATCTCATTGAACCAAGTCCTGCCTCTCTCTCTCTCTCTCTCTCTCTCTATGTTTATATATATATATATATATATATATATATATATATATAAACACATTGCATTACACCAAATACACAAAATAATGTTCTTTTTAGCAACGTCATATGACCCCGTTAAAAATCTTACCCAAACACAAACCTTTGAACAGTAGTATTCATAAACATGCTAGTGTACTCCTAAAAGTTGCCTAAATTAAAGCAAATATGCACATTTTAAATTTTTATTCTTTTGCTTCTGTGAAAATGGACCAAAATATTGATGCCTCATCCTGCACTATGAGAAATCCAAATGAATACTCGATCAAATGCTTTCTAGAGCATATTAGATTGCACTATGCCTCAGACTAAGAATAGTAAATAGCTAATAATGTTTATAGCTGTGATGTAAACTAAAAGGCTCTTAGCTAAGGTTTTTTTTTAAAGAGAATTTTGATATGCCCCATCTCAAAATTCTTGTTTCAGTTGTAAATGCATCAGTACACTGGACTCAAGGTCTTCAACTGCACAGTAACATTCTTGTAAGGGGTCAGATCTCAGCTTATGCAATACTAACAGATGGTTACATAGAGTGAAAACCTTGTTTTTAACAAGCAACGCACAAAAACCTCACCAGCATCCAAACAAAAGATTCCACAATATCTCTTATTAGTATTCACAAGACCAACCATGGCCTTGCACATTCTTAAAATGGCCATTAAATATCTGATGGTTTTTTCTTCTCTGCTTTCAAGTCTCTTTCACAGTTCTACAGTTGCCGGTCTTGTCAAAGGATGAGTCTCTATCTTGCGCTTTTGGGAGTTTGGCTGCTCAGGCTGCGGTTGTCATGGAGAATAGAATCACATGTCAATCTCCAGCTCCAGAGCAGCTCCCGCCGAGTCCGCCAGGCAACGGTGAGCCACGCTGACATGATCGCATTGCCAAGACGGTTTTATCCCAGCAACCAACTGTTGAGCTGAGGGGAATGAAACCCAAACCATTTCTTTTCAAGAGACCATGCTTCTGTTACACACACAATACATTTTTTTTATTCTTGGTAAGCTGAAACTGGCTATCATAGATTTATCTAACTGCCCAAGCACATACAGTACCACGATAACTAGTTTCTTAGAATATGTTTGCATGCATGTTGTGAATGTGCATTGGCATGGATTTATAGACATTTAAAGATACTTCTGTTGATTTTACTTCTGTTGAATCTGGGTTATAGGGATTATTTTGACCTTATGTCCTGTGCAACTAGAAAATGTCATTCTGCTGGGAATATGTACTAAAGCTTTTAGACAAACAGCCCTGAGATCCTGACAATGAGTTGTGTGTCTCTCTAGAGTATACAGTAGGTGTACAGTATTTACTGTGCAGGGATGGTTAGATCCATGTTAAATATTGAATATCATGTACTCACATTTCAATGTGGAGAATCTAGGTCAAAACAGAAGAAGTTTTAAATATTGTTGGTTATGTCATATGCTTTGCTGATTTTTGTTTATTTGTAGATCACGTATCTGTTCCAATGGCACTGAGGTTTGGAGACGTGACCATCTCGCATACAAATATCACCTTTTATGATTGTAAAGCAGTCGGACGGCTCAACGCTACCTCACCGTAAGCACATATGCACACTGAGTTCATTCTTATGAATAAACTCACACATGCAAAACGCAACATTTAAGAATTTAAATGCTTGTATCATGAAAAACAGCTTTTTTCTTGCCCTAATATTGAAGTAGTTGAACTATGTAGACATGCTTTTACACAGCAGTTCACCTTTATAGAAGCGAACCTGCAAAAACTCAGAAATCTTTGGTGCTTTGACAAAACTTGAGTTTATTAAAATGTTCGTCTATCAATATATTTATCAATTTTACTTGTCCTGTGGAATGAGAGTGAGCAAGGAAAGCCAAGCGTAACAGAGGTAATTTTACATGTTGAGGTCTTTAACCTAAACTAACAAAAGCAACCTGTTCAGGTGAATCTCACACAGCCTGTAATAAAGAATACACCACAGGTCACTAGAGTAATCTCAGTACATTAAGACTTTTTCTATTACAAGTTTTGAAATTGTTTAAATATGAAAATGAGGTTTCTTCTAATTAAAGGGGTCATATGATGCGATTTAAATTTTTCCTTTCTCTTTGGAGTGTTAGAAGCTCTTGGTGCATAAAGAAGATCTATAAAGTTGCAAAGACTAAAGTCTCAAATCCAAAGAGATATTCTTTATAAAAGTTAAGGGTCAACCACACCCCCCTAAAATGGCTCGTTTTAACAAGCCCCCACATCTCTACGTCACTATGAGGGAAAATTTGTCCAAATGTTCATGCAAAGAAAGAAGGTGTAACGTTTATTCTCTCTGTTGCGGAATTTGGTGTGTTGTTTATTCGCTGTGTGTTTCGTTGAAGTGAAACTTTCTTTGGCCTTCCAAAAGAGGACATGAATAGAAATCAGTGGTTGTATCTCAACACTGTTCCAGAACAGTCCAGTGCAAATATTCCGATGTGTGCTCTGCATTTTATGGAGGATGAGGACTGTTTCCTGAACCAGTAGCCTGCAATGTGTCTGTGGCACAAAGGCAGTTTCTATAAAGTTGGGCAGTTCAAACTTTGCAAGGACAGTCTGGCGCTTCTGACTCAGTCTGTAGGTACGTTTTTTATATTTAAATAATTTGCCACTGACGATTCAAATGTGAGTTTTGAGCAGTAGAGTAGCTTGTTGTTTGTTGTTTCTCAGATCACAAATGCCGAAGTGGTTTTATGTTTACGCAGTGTGATACGCAACACAACGCGTTAAAAGACAGTATAAGTCATTAGAATCAGTAATTATGTCCCCACTGGATGCAACAAATGCCTCGTTTGTAATGGGTTTTATTGGTTTTGTCTCGTCTAGTGATGTGTGGATCACGAACGAATCTTTCTATTGAACCGGTCGAACCAGTTCACCAAATCTATCTGAATCGTTTTAAACGGTTCACGTCTCAAGTTAACTAATCCACAAATTACTTAAGTTATTCGGTTTATAAACGTGCCTGACACTCCCTCTGACGAGAAATAAACCAATATCCAGAGTTATTCAGTTACTCCTAACAGTACATTGACTGAACTGCTGAAAGAGAACCGATAATGGGATGTGCACGAGCAGAGCAGCTGGACTGAGTATCGTGCTGCTGGGAGATGGGATAGTATGTAAAGGTGCGTAACTTTCCATCACACGCTTGAGGCATTCAGCCAGTCACAACTCACTGAATAGCTGGCCAATCAGAGCACACCTTGCTTTTCAGACCGATGAGCTTTGTAAAAATCAACGTGTTTCAGAAGGCAAGGCATAGAGGAGAAACTATAATATACATTATATGGAAAATAATGGGTTTTTTAACCTTAAACTGCATAAACACAATGTATTACACCAAATACACAAAATAATATTCTTTTTAGCAGCATCATATGACCCCTTTAAATAAGCACTAATTTGCATATATTTCCAGAACAGAACTCTTAACATTAAATTAGGTCAGGTTAAAAATTTTTGTTTCATATTGTTGATATATTACAGTTTTTACAGAGGGGATTTTGGATATCTCTCTTTATTACTCCATAAATCACAAATTACTGTCAACGGCCAAAACAAAATGTATTATATTTTTAGGAACAAAGCAGTAAATAAATCAAGTGAATGATCTATAAAAATCCCTTCTGTGAAAACCTTCAGAATATAGATAGGAAAAATATATAGATATTTAAGGGAACAACCTTTAATTTAATTTAATTTAACCTGTAATTATAATTGCAATCTACAGACACAAATAGCGCAATAAAATTAACACTTAAAAGTGTATTTTAGATGTTTTCTTTCCACTAATCTGAAATAAGACTGTAAGAGTCTGAAATATGAATGTTATGGAAGCAAAGTAGCCCAGAAATCTCAAAATTGTCCAGCACCTGAAAAACAACAACAATGCTTTTGCCTGTAGTGACTTGCCTTTAAAAAAAAAATAAAGCTGACTTTTTCTTGCCAACTAAATTAAATAATTTCATTACTATAATGTGGGGGGAAAAAATCTAATTCTCATTAAAAAATAATGACATTTAAATTTAAAAGTGCTTCTACATAATTCATGATAGTATTTGTTGTGCTGCATTTAATTTTAAGCTAATTAAAATAAAAAAAAGCATTTGTATTCAAGTCATTTGTAGTCCTTTTTATGCAAAATATAATTTCCTTTTTTTTTTTTTTTTTTGGGGGGTGAAATACTTTCATGACCTGTTTAATTCTAAATGAGTCTGAGTGAGAGGGTGGAAAATGAGTGAAAGGCTGCAATACGACTATGGTGCAAACGTGACTATCATTATAGATGTACTAGAATTATATACAGTAGGGCTCCATGTATTGACTGTCCTCTAATAACAGATTTTTACGTTCATTGTATCGTATGTGATCTGCTGCAGGTGCATGGCGTGTGTTAGCAGTATGTGGCCGTGTCATTGGTGTGTGAAGGATGAGCTCTGCACTCATGCTAAGAGCTGTCCTCGTCAACACATCATCTATAACAGCAGGGTAAGTATCTCCCCCGGGGCTTTACCATCTCCTGACCGCTAATCAAGATCATTACAGAGAGTCAATGGTGTCACGACCTCTCAAGGTCAAAATAAAATAATATTATTATACTTGGAGGTCATCATTAATTCTTTCTTCAAATAAAGGAATAAATCCAAAACATTTTTAATAGTGGGTTACGCTACCAAGGTATTCTTTGAAGTACAGTTTACTTATTATGATATTGTATATCATTCAGAACCATGGTTTATTTCAAAGCACCATAGTATTTAATGGTTTAGCATAGTGCTTCTTTTACTACAGTAAAATATTTTTGTATTTACTATAGTAAAAATAACTTGATCTTAATATTTTCCCATCATATATTTAAACAATATATAATATATATATTGCATTTAAATATATTACATTTATTTTTCAAATTTTAAATGTTATTATTATTATTACTACTGTAAAACTGGTAATACCACGTGCCCCTTCAAATTTTTACACTTTCAAAAACATTTTTGGCATGATTAATTTACATGGCTGTTGTTGGGAAAATGATAGTATTTGTCTAACACAGTGGTTGAAATCATGCATTCATGTCTAAATTTGGTCTGTTCAATCAAATCGCACCTTCCACTGATCATTTGCATTAGACTGAAAATTCTCTTCTTTTCTAACCAACCCTTGCCCTCACTGAGATTCTCACTTGTGTGTGCATGTGAATAGGAGCAGTCATTGCCCCACGGGCCTGACTCTTGCCCCTGCGTCTGGGCCCTTCAGAGCTCCCCTCTGGTTCCTGTTGGCTTTGACAGTGAGCTCTCTCTGCAAGGCAAAAACCTGGACATATTTGAGGTGATGCTCATTTGCTGCTTATCATTCCACCTCATCCATTGTGCCTGAGTTAATATGTTGGCCTTGACGTTTCATGGCTGTGCATTTTAAGAGGCCATTATTCCGGGGTGGTCAGGAGGGTCTGGGTGAACTCATTTATGATAATGCTTGTGCAATAGGGAAGGGGGTTAAAGACGGCTTGTGATTAGCGTTTGATTGTGTGACATGCCGTGTGATATTTGAAACAGGATGAGGAAGATTATGCTTGCGTGCTGGTCATCGAAGGCCAGGAGCTGCGCTTGCAGGCCACGTTGGACCACGACAAAGAGACGGGGACGCATGTGTTCAAGTGTGCCACTTATCAGGTGATATTAATAGCATCCATTTATGCATTGCCATATCAAATTACGCCACAGCCGGTGCAGTTAATATAGACTTGTGCATGTGACGTCTGCACTGATAATAGCTGTAATTTATTACACCAGCCAGAAAAACACAGCAATTCAAACATGGATTTGTTGATGGTGCCACACATAATTTGTCTGCATGCACCTGGCTGATTATACATTGATTTTGTATGTGTGTGCTTAGTTTCGTTACTCAGGAAAGCAGTTTGAATATTCCGCTCCTGTATACCTGCAGTGGGGGACGCAGCGTATAGACTCAGCACCACATCTCCGCTGTGAGTACCGTGACCATTTCTGCACGTTTCATTCAGTGGCAAAAATCATAAAATGAACTCTTATTTTTTATCAATGTACTTACTTATTTTCTTGACTTAAATATATAATTTAAAAAAAATATATATACGGTCAATAAATATATATATTTTAAAACATACAGTACATAAAGGATTATGTACATCCAGCTGGTTATTATCACAGTATAAACCCCACAGGATGATCAGGACCTCAACACAAAGCAAATATTTAATTATTTAAAATATAATTATTTAGGTGTAATTAATTATATATTGTGTATATATGTATATATAAATACATAATAATAAAATTACCATTTTAAATAACAATATAATTAAAAAACGTTTATAATTTTTCAATACTGTTTTTTTAAATATACTATTTTTAATATTTCATGTTAATCTATATGTTATATATTCATATATTTTATATAATGTAGTATTTTATACAAGTGTGTGTATATATAATATATATACATTAACTATTTTATATATAATATATATATATATATATAGATATCTATATATATATATATATAATATATATATATATATATATATATATATATATATATATATACACATACAAGTAAAAAGTATAAAAAAATATATTGTTTTATGTTTTTTTTTAAACTAGATAACAGCTAGTAACAGTTTTGTATCTGTTGGTTGTGAGCTCACTGAGATTAATTTGTGTCTGTGTAACAGTGCAGCTGTACGACTGCTCAGTGGGACAGTCCGACTGCAGCCAGTGTCGTGCGGTTGCGGCTAATTACGGATGTGTGTGGTGTGCCGATGAAACCCCCGGCTGTGTGTATAACCAATCCTGCACCACTGGGACCGTGGACACCTGTCCTCCTCCTCTAATTACTGAGGTACACATATGCATGGTCCAAAATTAAATTGTGTGAGTGAATTTAAAAAATGTATCACCAACTATGAAACTTTATTTTGTGTTATTTCCTTAAAGATGCATTTTGTTGCCAAGTCAATGGAACTAGTTTAGCTTTAGTTTTTCTATTGAGTATTTGTAGCAAACCATACAGCTAATTTTGTTATTTGCATAATCATAAACCTGTCAGCTGTCACAAAAACATCAAAGTCATGGGTTTGATTCCTAGGGAATGCACGAAATGATAATGCATGTACTTTTGGATAAAAGCTTCTCCCGAATGTATAAATGTCAATGTGAAGGCAAAAGCTGTCATCATAGTCACTGATCATTTCACAAGTGGACAGTTTGTGTTGAAGGATCTAAGGATCTAGTTTGAGTGTTCAGTAGCAATCTGTGTGTGTAGCTTCAAATGCACAACCATATATTTATATTGTTTTATTTTCTCAATTTGCTTTTGTTACTGGTGTTGTCTGCATTGTGTTTTTTATTAAATAAATGCACTTTTAATCTCTGATAAAAGATAACAGTCTTTATGATGTGAATTTGGCCTTTGTTGTTTCTGTTAAATGTAAAGTGCAATGCAATTAGGGCGTGCTTTAATGTATCTATGAGACAACAAAATTAATCACAACCTCAATTAAAACAAAAACATGAAAATAACGAAACGCACATGAAAAATAAAGTTAAAAAATATAATTTAAACAGAAAAACAAAAGTGATTTTTAAAATAAAGATGAAATTTTATTTAAGATTAATCAGAGGTTAACAGGAAATTAATATTAACTTTGCAGTCAGAAAATTAAAGTGGAACATGCACACATATAGACCGCCATATCAGGTATACATTTGAACATTTTTGTGTTTTGTGTTGTGCTAAATGAGCACAATACTTTCCATACCTGTTACACTTTCAAATCATTTATTGAATAATTTATACAGTATGTCATTCATATAATTGATCATGTAATCATTTGTCATTTTTTCAAATTATTTTGTATATTGTTTTTTTATACACACATAATATTTATTAATTTATTTATTTTAATGGAATAATGTGAAGCAATTTGATATAACAACACTTGTTGGATTTGTGCCAAGTCCAACTGAGCATTGAAAAACACAACAAAATTATTCAGTAGACCCTGCTCATTTTTATCATCATATATTGTCTCCTGCTTCCTACTCTCCCTGCCTTGCTCTATCAACTTTTTGGGCTGATAGAAGACAGTTAATACAGTTCTGGTTATCAGACAAAATGCAGTGTTAACTGGTTTTGGGTATCAGACAAAACATATTTTTTGGAGAGACTGGATCTAATATCCCTGGTGTGGAGTTGCAGAACAAATTTTGGCATAGTGTCTCTTTGATTTGATTCACATAGCTTCTGAAAGACTAAAAAGCTGTGCGGCTCAAACTATTGTTATTGCACTGCCATTTAAACCTATTATTGTTCCTGAAAAATGATCATTTTACATACTTTGTAAACTAACTACTAGTCACAAACACATATTTATAAAAAGATAATTTGTGTTTTGTACATGTTACAATTTGTGTTAAGTTCAGTGTGCCAAATTGAATTAAAAAATGGTCAATTAAATGTTAAAGAGTAATTTTAAACTTTTATCTGTGGGCAGGTTGAGCCGCTGACTGGGCCACTGGAAGGCGGCATCCTGCTAACAATCCAGGGATCGAATCTGGGCCAGAGCTTCCAGGACATCCAGGCAGGAGTGACAGTGGCAGGGGTGACCTGCAGACCTCTGCCTGAGGCCTATCGCATTTCCACCAGGTACAACTCCTCTTTTAGTGCACTAAATAAGATGAAAAGTTAGGGTCAGATTTCATGTGTGCATAATTCTGGTTTGGTTTTCAGCATTGTGTGTGAGCTCCAGGCCAGTGCAAATGTCACAGCCGGACCGGTTGTCATCACCGTCAGAGGTTCAGAGAAAAGAGAATCCCAGCAGACGTTCTCATATCAGAATCCACAGCTGAGCAGGATTGTGCCGGAGAAAGGGCCCTTAGCTGGGGGCACGATGCTAACAGTCCATGGGTCGCAGCTCCTGACGGGACAACGAACAGAACAAAGTAGTGACCAAATCGCTGACCTGCAGGCTTTCATGGGCTCAAAGCCCTGTCGCATGTAAGCGCAAATGGAGCTAGCATCACCTTGGTTCCCTTGACAAAAACCCAACTGGATTTTTCCATTGGCTTTTAAATTATTGTAGAAAATAAGCTCTGTGTCCAAAGTTTGTGTTTCTTACATGCTTTGTAAAAAAAAAAGTTTCTTTACAAATGAACGCAACTTTTGAATTTTGGAGCCTAAATACAATCAGCAGAAGTTAAAAGTCTATAATCTAACCACACAATGGTCGCTTGACTTCAACGTCACTACCATTAAGCTTCTTTCAGTCTTTATTTATTTTATATATATATATTTTCCCTGAAAATATGAGTTAGAATTTTTAAGAGTGCAATTCTAAGCGGACCGAAAGTACTAAAATGTTAACTCATTTATGGGTTTTGGCCTACAAAAATACATCATCCCTGTAGCACTTGATATCATTTATCTGTTTATTGATAGAAAATGTGAATGCAAAGATGCTGCAAGTTGCATTTGTCTAAGTTTTCTTTTTCTTTTTTCTATAAGCAATGAAGTGAGTGACACACGGCTGATTTGTCGCACCAGTCACTCCAACCAAACTGGAAGAATGTCAGTCAAAGTTGTGTTTGGAAAAGCAGAGAGGTTTTTGGATAGTGTTCTTTTCAGCTACATGGAAGACCCTGTGATTACTGATGCAACTCCTACGGAGAGTTTCTATGGGTATGTGCGCTCAAGGCCTACAATTCACACAAAAAAATAATTTAATTACCCTCAAGTTGTTCCAAACCTGTACGAGTTTCTTTCTTTGAGCACAAAAGAAGATATTTTGAAGAATGTTGGTAACCGAACAGTTACTGGTAGCCATTGACTTTCATATTATGGAAAAAAAAATACTATGAAAGTCAATGGCTACCGTCAACTGCTCAATTACTAGCATTCTTCAAAATATCTTCTTTTGTGTTCAGCAGAAGAAAGAAACTCATACAAACTTAAGTTGTTATAGTTATTGTCCATGTGTGAACAGGCGTTTACTCTGATCTGTTCTACATCTACGTCATGAGATCATGTTCCTCTAATATTTTCATTTATGTTTAGGGGTGGGCGTCTTATATACGTGACTGGCCAAAACCTGAATGTCGTTCAGCAGCCAAAGATGTCAGTCTCTTATGAGCCTAGAGTGAGGTCAGAAGTCCGAAGACGTCGATACACACACGTTTCTGTCAGGAATCCCTTGGTTACGGTAAAATAGACAGAAAACTCATTTCACGGATCGTTTCAACCAATTTTACATATCAAACACAGAATTTGTTTTCAAAATTAATGCATACATGACTTATACATTTGATTCATTCTCAGAGGTTTAAATATTTATTCAGAGATGGCTTAATCATTTACTAGACTAAAACTCGTTCTCACTCCAAGCGCATGAAAGGAAATGTTCTCGGAGGTGCAGTAGTGCATATGTTTCTTTCTGTCTTCAGATTCAGGAGTTGTGCACCAATGTGACCTCCGAGAGGATGATTTGCAAGAGCCCAATGGTGGAGCCGAAATCCAGGATAGTGCGAGTGTGGTTCGAGATGGACAATGTGCACATTGACTTTCACACCGTCAAAAACAAGCCATTCATGTACCACCCAAACCCAGACTTGTTCCAGCTCAACAGTGAGTCCCGAGGAACACCCATCCGATTCAAACCTGGAGGAGTCCTGGCAGTAGAGGTGCTTGCATTTCTGTATATTCTGTTGATTGTCCACTAGTAGAAATTAAGTATATATATATATATATATATATATATATATATATATATATATATATATATATATATATATATATATATATATATATATATTTAAAAAAAAAAATATGAAACTACAGCCTGTATAAACAAAATGTATTTAATAAGAACAGTTCTCATATTAATAGTCGAAAGAATGGAACAGTCATCTAATGCAGAGTTGTATATGTGTGTTTCAGTTATTTGCCATATAGTTTAATTTATTGTATATGTATATAACAACTGACTACTTTAATTTTTTGTTCTTTTAAATATTACTATATATATATATATATATATATATATATATATATATATATATATAATATATATATATATATATATATATATATATATATATAATATATATGTATGTATATATATTTATATATATACTCTGACGTATATTTTTTTTTTATATATATATTTATTTATTTCCAGTTAGCCATTTCAGGGCTTAAGTAATAAACTTATTTTAGTCAGCTACCAAGGTAAAATTAGTATTTCATCTTATATTTAATGTTGGATTATATTTATTTTTTTATTTTATTTCAGTAAACTAGTTTTAGTTGCACTTTTAAGTTGTAGTTTAGTTGCTGAGGATGCGTGTTTTGTGTCTGAAGGTAAGGGACTGACACTGGCTATGAGCAGAGATGAAGTTGTGGCCTGGCTAGGGGACAAAGAGTGTGACGTCAAGACTCTGGATAACACACATCTGTACTGCGAACCACCTGAGAAACTGCCTCTCGCCCTGGACGACAGTGACTTACCAAGACTAAAGGTCGGTCTTTATCCAGTGTCAGCTTTAGTTGTTTTATTGGATGGTTTTAAATATATAGCTAAAATAGTATAAATGAGTACTTATTGGCCATAACAGGAAAATAATTATTGGCTTATCGGCTAGAATTTTAATATTGTGCATCCCTGACTCTTTCCATTGCAAATAACATGACAAAATCGTGACTTTTAGATCAATTAAAATCACATTGGCTTGTGTCTTCTTCTCTGAACAGCCTCACAGCTCAGACACACTGTCTGTCTTGAACGGTTCATGTGTTATTGTTAATTATTTTCTCTGTGGTGAAAATGAGGTTTTTACTACCGACTGCGTCCTGGAACCCATCTCTTTAAAGAGATGTAATTTATTGCTTCATGCTGTGTTGTATCACACCTGCTTAGAATTGTGTCTTCATTTTGTGTAAACACAGTCTAACATCTATGTGTGTGTGTGTGTCACTCAGGTGTTAATGGGAAGCCTGGCGTTTGACTTGGGTCCAGTGCAGTATGACAATGATTTACACTCCCCGGTGCCTCTGGCAGCTCAGATCGGACTGGCAGCGGGGGCCGCGGTGGTCGTTCTCATCGTGCTGGTTATCATTCTCATGTACAGGTAGAGTGAATTCAGATGGCACATTCCTCACCCTTCTGTGCTTGTCGCCATGACGATGAGCCGTGAACTCACATCCAGCACTCAGAAAGAATTCTAATGGTATCCATTTGTGGAGGGTAACGCTCGACCCTATGTTTGCTCTCACTCTCTGTTTGTAAAGGCGGAAGAGTAAACAGGCTCTGAGAGACTATAAAAAGGTTCTGGTGCAGCTGGAGACTCTGGAGATTAATGTTGGAGACCAGTGCAGAAAAGAGTTCACTGGTATGGTAACACTGTTCATCCATACAGTTTGTCTTAACTATAATATACCATGGTAAACATTAGTTATAGAGTAATGTAACAGTGATGCTGATTAAACTTAAAAATCTATGTATGTATGTATCTATCTATCTTTTGTATGCATGTCGTATGTATGTATAAGTATATTTTTATTATTCATTTTAGATTTATATAGATAGATAGATTTCACTTACATGTTTAAAAATGTTTAATTTTAATTATATTGTTGTATTAACAGTTAAAGTAGTAACTATAGTATTTGGGAAGAAAATATGGTTACATGATAAATGTTTGTTCAATTTTTTTTTTTTCTTCTAAATTTATATTTATAACAGATGTACTGCTAATAAATAAAATGACAGCTTGCACCAATGACATGCACTTTTTATTTGTGCAAATTGAAAGACTTTTCGATTTACGGTATCCATAATATGCACCATTAAACAGACTTTTTCCCACGCTCCAGATCTGATGACGGAGATGATGGATTTGAGCAGTGATGTTGGTGGTCCTGGCATCCCCTTTCTGGATTACCGCACATACGCAGAGCGTGTGTTCTTTCCCGGCCAGAAGGGAGCACCACTGAGTCAGAATCTGGATTTGCCTGATTCTCGTAGACAGACGGTGGAGCAGGGCCTGGGTCAGCTCAACAACCTGCTCAACAACAGACTCTTCCTTATACGGGTCAGTGAAGTGCCTTGTTTTTGCTGTGAGTTCGGCTCCAGCTTCCTGTAGAGGAAGAGTGATATGACAGTGTTTATGCCGCTGGTGTATTCAGCACATCAGTGGCTGTTTTTGGAGCCGTTATTTCACCTCAAAGAGTAAACAAAAGATGAAAAGAAAGCAAATGTAATATTCATTTTGCACAGAATGTGGATTGATGCCTGTTTAGTAGAAAGAGGGTTTTTTATTATTATCTTTTTTGGGGGAAATCTCAGTTGCTATCCTGTCAGAGAGCAGCACAGAAACTTCAGCGTTGAACTTCAGGATTTTAAATATTTATCCAGTGTTGCCGTCTGAGGCTTTGTAGTGCAGTGTTTTGAGAGCTCAAGCTGTTTGATTGAAATTGGTTAAACTACTGTGCTCTGGCAGTGCATTTTAGGCAACATCTAATGGCACTAATGCAGGTGAACTCTGCCCTGGGTTCCTCTAGTTCATTCATACTCTGGAGGTGCAGCAGAGTTTCTCACAGCGGGACAGAGGTTACGTTGCATCTCTTCTCACGATGGCCCTTCATGACAAGCTGGAATACTTCACAGATGTGATGAAGACCCTGCTGGGGGATCTAGTGCAGCAATATGTGGCCAAGAACCCCAAACTCATGCTGCGCAGGTATTGTACATACACTTTTTATTTATTATTGTTATTTTACCCAAAACTACATTCAAGGCATATGTTTTATTAGTTTATGTGTTGCTTGAATCAAATGGCACTGATATTTACTCCTTTATGTTTGGAGTCTCAAAGGTCCCAGTTGAGGTACACATGAAAATATTACAATTGCAATAAATAAATAAATTATTTTCATATTATTTTTTTGTCAGACAGTACATGTGTCAGTAGACACATATTTTTGAAGATGTAACCTTGTAGTTTACCACAAAGCAGGTGGTTAAGAAATGTGATTTGATTATACTGTATTGTACTGTATGTTTGTGTGGTTTTCAAGAACACATTATTCAATAATATTCAATAAATAATAATAAGCAGACTAATAAGAGACTCCTATCTTATGAAAATGAATTGCCTCTTTTATTGTTTTTCACTGGTGTCTCTAAGACTCCAAACAGAAATAATGTAACAAGTTTCTAGCTCACAGTAAATACATATATACATTTCAAATAAGTGCATCATGGGTTAGTGGAAAAAAATAAATAAAATAAGCGGTCTGATCCGTCTTGATCTGATTATAGTAAATCTAATCATCATCTGTAGGACAGAAACGGTGGTGGAGAAGATGCTCACCAACTGGATGTCCATCTGTCTCTACTCATTTCTCAAGGTATCAGAGCATGTGATGGCTTCAATTCTATGGATTTGCACTGATTGATGAGTGAATGATGCGAATAAATCAGTGTTTGTATTTATAGTTTTAAAATGTGTTATTACTATTATTATTTAATTATTTTTCACAAGAAATATATTTTAATCGAATCATTGTTTTGATTAATAATAAGAATAAGAATTTCATTTAAAACATTTATTGTGAAAAATAATCCTTTTTTATTATTTGCTCTCTCTCTCTCTCTCTCTCTCTCTCTCTCTCTCTATATATATATATATATATATGTATATATAAAATGTTTTTTTATTATTATTTTAAATTGTTTAACAAAATAACAGATTATTATTATTATTATTATTATTATTATTATTATTATTATTAACTATTTCTATTTTTTTATCTTTTGTGTATTCTCATAGGAGGTTGCTGGTGAGCCTCTTTACAAGTTGTACAGGGCTATTAAATACCAGGTTGATAAAGGACCAGTGGATGCAGTGACGGGCAAAGCCAAACGCACTCTCAACGACAGCCACCTGCTCAGAGAGGACATTGAATACTGCTCAGTGGTGTGTCTCTGTAATACTTCCATCTTAATGCTATACCAAGCAGATCTCCAAAAAGAATGAATCTAATAAGATTAGTTTTTGTGTCTCATCTCAGACTCTGACTGTGCTGGTGAAGAGCGGTGTCGAGGTCCAGCCCTGTCCTGTTAAAGTTCTGGACACTGACACCATAACTCAGGTTAAAGATAAAATCCTGGACCAGATTTATAAAGGAGCAGCATTCTCCCAAAGACCAGCCGCAGACTCACTGGACCTTGGTACGGTTTTGCTAGATATATTTCAAGACTTGTCACCACTGCAGTTCAGTTTGTTTGAAGAAAAACATATTTTTTGTTGTTAAAGCTTCTTGTTTTGTGTATTGTTCTCCTTCAGAGTGGAGATCAGGCCAGGCGGGCCACCTGACTCTCTCTGATGACGATGTCACAGCCATCGTTCAGGGTCGCTGGAAACGGATCAACACTCTACAGCACTACAAGGTACAGCTGGACATTTACTGGGACTAGAATTTTACATGGAAGTTCATTCAGATTGATTGGTTGACATATGGGTTAGTTAGTTGGTTTGTGGGTTGCTTGTTTAGTAAACTGACTGGTTTGTTTGATAGATTGCCTGGTTAGTTGGTTAGCTGATTTTGTGAGCTGGATGGTTAATTTTGTGGGGGTTTTTTTAGTTGATTGATTTTGTGAGTCAGTTGGCTATTTTGTTTGAGTTGATTGTTAGGTTGATTGTGTGAATTTATTGTTTGGTTGATTTTTTAAGTTGATTGATTTTGAGTTGATTGTTTGGTTGATTTTATTGTTTGATTTTGGAAATTTATTGTTTGGATGATTTTGTGGGTTGATTTTTTGGATTTATTATTTGATTGATTTTATGAATTAATTGTTTGGTTGATTTTGTGAGTTGATTTTATGAATTGTTTGATTTTGAAAGTTGATTGATTTTGTGAATTGATTGGTTGATTTTGTTAGTCGGTTGGTTAGTTGATTGATAGAGCTAAATCAAGTCAACCAAACAAATAGTCAAAGTCTCTTCTCTCTTCTCAGGTACCTGATGGGGCCACTGTGGCTCTCATCCCTCGTTCCCAGAGTTCTCTTGGAGTAAATCAGTTTTACCAGACTGGAGAGAGTAAGTTTAATACTTTTTGATCAATCAAAAGTAAATGGCCATCACTTTTACACTCTATTCAATTCATATGAATTGATGTCTGGTCTTGCTGTAGAAACTCCCATGCTGGAGGGAGAGGAGGAGGAAGGTCTTCGTCTGTGGCATCTGGTGAAGCCAAGCGAGGACCCAGAGATCCCCAAACACAGGAAGAGCAGCATGAGAGAGAGGGAGCGGGCAAAAGCCATTCCTGAGATCTACCTTACACGACTGCTTTCTATGAAGGTACGTGAGATGTTTGCGATGGAGTCATCTTTAATAGAATACACGCCACATCAAACAAATCCTGCCGTTTCTCATATTTGTTTGAGATGCCACTGACTGTCAGTGTGATTGAAACGTGCTCTGTGTTTACAAATGTGTATCTTCAGGGCACTCTGCAGAAGTTTGTAGATGATGTCTTTGTAGCCATACTGAGTACAAAACGGCCTCCACCCATCGCTGTCAGATTCTTCTTTGACTTCCTGGACGACATGGCAGAAAAACACGGCATTGACGACCCAGAGACCGTTCACATATGGAAAACAAATAGGTTGGTCATATTTCCTACATCTTCTAGTTTTATAAAACTTTTTAATGAAGCATTTTAAGAAAACATTTTTTTCCCCCTTCAGATCCATAATACTTCGTACAGCATATGAATTGGGATTAAATATGTGATTAAATATGGAAATTTTCACTTAATTATTTTAATTCAATTTGTTTGGTGCTGTTTTTTTAAGACGTTAATTTTATTTACTCTGAATAAAATTATATAATATTATCTAGTAATTGCTCTTGTGTAATATTTGCTAAGCTAGCAAATCATTCTTTTGAGTTGTTTTTCCCAAATCAACTTGTTCACTAATTGGTTTGAACAATTCATTACACAATCAGTCTGAATTACAATGGAATTACAATATTATAGAAAACCATAGATAATACAAAGATATTGGAAAAGCCCTGGAAATTTGTGAAATCTGCAAATGTCTATAGTGAATATACATTTTTATATACATTTCAATTTTGTAATATTTCTTTGGCTAAAATGGAAAAAAAAAAAAAAAATTTAATGAATAAATAGTGACCAACTCATTACTTTTTTCCCCTAATCAATCGGTCAAACTGGTTCAGAATTTGGTCTGAATGATTCATTAGTGAATCATTCTGAATTTGAATTGATTTTTAGAAGTCCTTGCTCAGTAATTGCAAATGATTGGAAAGGTCATGGAAATACATGGAGCAGAAAGTGTGAGAACCCTGATGTTTCTGTGTTCGTTATATTGAATGTAATTAAAATGCATTCTTGTCTTCCCTCCACCTGCAGTTTACCTTTGCGTTTCTGGGTCAACATCTTGAAGAATCCTCAGTTCGTCTTTGACGTGCAGGTGACGGATAGCGTGGATGCCGTCCTTTCTGTTATCGCACAGACCTTCATTGATTCCTGCACTACATCCGAGCACAAAGTAGGCCGGGTCAGTACAGCAATTAACCTCTTGACCTCTCTAGCTGTGACCTCATTATGATGAGAGTGTGCATGTAGAGTGAGAAGATGAACAAGGGCAGGAAAAAAGGAAAAAGCTGAAAGATGCTGTAGCAGTGAAAGAGCTCATTGTCATCTGTCTTGTCTTCAGGATTCTCCAGTGAATAAGCTGTTGTACGCCCGAGAAATCCCACGATACAAGCAGCTGGTGGAGAGGTGAGAAAACCGAAACTTTCGCATATAACACATCTATTAGCACTGAAATGAATAGAGGGTGGTTATGGTATTTAGTGCTATAAAGCTTCTTCCTCTCCTGCAGGTACTACAGTGACATTCATAACGCCGTATCTGGCTGTTACCAGGAAATGAATTCCACCCTCACAGAGCTGTCAGGGGTGAGACTGGATTTTATTCTATTTTAAATTAAATTTGATTTTACATTTTAACATACAGCAGGCTCCAAAAGTATTAAACCACATTGAGAATCTGGGATTAAATATCTAGTTTAAGGGTCATTGACGTGACATTCGTTCATTGTCCTATTCATTTATTCAAGCATACATTAGCAATTCACATAACTTGCAATTCACACATACATAGTGCTCTTCTGTGATGAGTGTTTTTAATTTCTGAATTAAAATTCATTTTGATTGATCGATTGGTTTTGATCAGGTTATAAAATGTGGTGTGTAATTTCTTGAATTAGTAATTGTAAAATATTACAAATATTTTTGAATTAGTAGTACATAATATTTGTAAAATTAAAAAAAAAGCCATTAAAGACTATTTAAATTAAGAATTGTAAAACATAAAAAATATTTTGAATGAATAGTACATGATATTTAAAAGTCATTTGGCATGAAAAAACTTTGAATTAATAATTACAAGTATTTTTGAATGAATAATTCATGATATTTGTAATAAAAAACTGGCATGTGGTATGACAACTTGTTGAATTAATAATTATAAAGTATCAAAAATATTTTTGAATGAATAATTCTTGACATTTTTTTTTAAATACCGTGTCAATGTGAAAATTCAAGTTAATAATTATCAAATATTAAGCATATTATTTTAACTAATAATTCATGATATTTGTAAAATGAATTTTTTTAAATGATATTTTAAAAAAACTTTGAATTTACTTTTTGTACTCTTACATGTATTTAAGGTATAAAGAAAATGTGAAATTTTTAATTGAGATTTTCCTTCCTTTTTAAAAGATTTTTCCTTTTCTTTCTCAAGGACACTTAAACCTTCTGTTTTAAGATTCTGATGACTGTCTGTTTTTAGAGCTTTGCATCTGAGATGAACAGTTTGGTGGCGCTGCATGAGCTGTACAAGTATATCAACAAGTACTATGATCAGGTCAGTAGGGACTGATATAAGCTTCTTATAATGTTTGTGCTAGAGCAAATTAATATATTCTTCATATTGCATTTTGTGCAGATTATCATGTCTCTGGAAGAAGACGCTGCGGGTCAGAAGATGCAGTTGGCGTATCGGCTTCAGCAGGTTGCAGCCCTGGTGGAGAATAAAGTCACTGACCTTTAGGCTTTGACCTTTCACCTTGTCGTCTAAGCTCATCAGTAATCACGTCTTATTGTGTGTGATCGGCTGATGAAATGCAGTACCTGCGTAAAACACTCGTGTGCTTCCACAACCGTTCACACAAACTACCTGCATACTCTTAACAAAAAAAGAACAGGAAATTAAGTAATGACCACTTTCTTCCGATGAAACCTTAATGGGAATTTTATTGGAGAAGGATTGCTTTTCGGACTGAGGCTTTGAACGACTCACTGGAGTATTGACTGATGGGAAGTGTGTGTGTGTGTGTGTGTGTGTGTGTTTTGTTTGTTTGTTTTTGTGTGTTTTTGTGTGTGTGCATGGTTGTTTGTGTTGTGTTTTGTTTGTTCAAATTCTGACACAAGACTTTTTTTAATGACACTACTGAAGCAGCTCTCACATATTGTGACATGCTGAGACACATTTTATACTATTTTTACTTCCACTCAAATGATCAGATCCACTGTATGGAGATTCATGAACTGATTCAACAAAACCTTACAGTCATGTCAGCACTGCGGACAAATCCCACATTTGCTTCTACTGTACATGGAGTATTTCGTTCCAGGTTTAGGAATGTTCTGCTCCTGCAAAATCAAATCCCAAACTCAAACACTGTCCCTGTGCTGTTAACCTTTTATACTAACGTTTCTACATTAGCATTGCAGATCAAAACAAGTATTAAGCTTTTACAGGGACTGTAGAGTAAGTCTATGCACACAAGTGCCAAAACAAGTTATAAGAGCACAATATTTATTTGCATGTTATTGTGTAGCTTTAGGTGTGCATGCAAAATGTCACAGTTTTCAGGTTTTCGGCTGATGTTAATATCTCAAAAATCTGGAATTTCACAAAATTGTTAAATGTGTTCATCTGAATTTGGTTTGTAGTACCATAAACAGGTTAACTTAAGTTCATCAAGCATTAAAGGCATACTCCACTCCAAAATGAAAATTTTGTCATTAATCACTTGTCGTTCCAAACCAGTAAAAGCTTTGTTCGTCTTCGGAACACAATTTAAGATATTTTGGCTGAAAACCTGGAGGCCTGTGACTGCCCTATAGACTGCCAAGTAAATAACAGTGTCAAGGTCCATAAAAGGTATAAAAGTCATCTTCAGAATACTCCATCTGCCATCAGACGTGCAATCTGGGTTATATGAAGCTACAGGAACACTTTTTGTAAGCGAAGAAAACAAAAACAATGTCTTTATTTAATAATTACTTTGTCAATGGTCTCCTCTGTGTCTCTCCATATCACCGTATGCTGTGTATGCTCTTCTGTGTCAGCCGCCACAAGGATGCACTGTTTCTATGTGTATTTAGCTTTGATTTGAAATAATACAGCGCCTCCTTGTGGCGCGGATGATACAGAAGAGCATACACAGCATACAGTGATATGGAGAGACACAGAGGAGACCGTTGACAAAGGAATTATTGAATAAAGTCATTGTTTTTGTTTTCTTTGCTTACAAAAAGTGTTCCCGATGCTTCATATAACCCAGATTGCACGTCTGATGGCAGATGGAGTATTCTGAAGATGACTTTCATACCTTTTTTGTTGTATATTTTGTTTGGAATTCTGTCTTGCCAACTGTCTTGTTGTCTTATGTATAAATGTATCAGACGTACTGTATGGTGTAGAACAAATTTCCGAAAGGATAAATAAATCTCTCTCTTATGTTTTATGGACCTTGACACTGTTATTTACTTGGCAGTCTATAGGACAGTCACAGGCCTCCTGTATTTCAGCCAAAATATCTTAAATTGCATTCCGAAGATGAACAGAACTTTTACGGGTTTGGAACGACATGGGGGTAAGTGATTAATGACACAATTTTCATTTTGGGGTGGTGTATCCCTTTAATACGCCTTCACTCCCAAGATTTCTGATAGATCCCTATGCAATATGGGTCTGGGCTACATTTCGCTCCTAAATCAACAGAGAAAAAAAATATAATTATACTTTGCACAACATGGGACATTGGATTTCGGTTGGCAAATGAAGAAAAGCATCTTTATTCACTTGGTCCCAATGATTAGAAAAGCAGCAGTCGGATTGAGAGTTGTGTACATCAGACACTGAATAGAAACTAACTTATTATATTGTAAATACTGCTTATTTATACATGACTGCCAATGTGCCTTCTTTGTTACTTTTTATAACGTCTACAATTTAAGTAAACGTGCTTGACATTACTTGCCAAATACAGGAAAAGATGAACTGTGTGAAGATCATACAAGGCTTTTAGTCTCTGGACTGCAGTGCATCTCAGGATTATAGCCGTCAATCTCAATGGATTCAATGTAAAACAATGTGTAGCTCAGTCATTTGTAGTTTGCCCTACCGGCTCATTTCCTGGAGCGATTTTTTTTTTTTTTTTTTGTGCATCTATTCTTTTAAGCTTCTTAAAATGGTCATGATTTGTGTTTGCCTGAAGCACTTTGTGGTTACATTTTGGCTCACCCATAATGTAATTTTTTTTTGTAGCTGACGCCATGTGCTTTAACACGATCCCTTTTATGTATAGAACTGAAAATAATTAATTCAATGCCACCTGGACATCTCAAAGGCATTTTTGAAGGCTTCCCTGTTCCTGCATTTATTTGTGAGATTTTAAACTATTACGCTTCATCATACTAATGTATGCACAGAGTTGTGTTTTAAAAATGGAAAACGTATTAGTTTGCTCATCCTGTATATGTTTATTAGTCAGTTGTTGAATGTGTTTGGCCTCTTGGTGTATTTTTTGATTATTATAGGCTGATGCATGCTTGAGATTTGATTGGATTTTCTGATTGGGGTGCTTTATGAGAGGTTCACTCGATGGGCTGCATTATGAGTGTGCGACTCATAAAAACACTTCTCAGAAGAAAGTGTGTGTGTATGCATGAGAGTTTGTAAGTAATTGTAGCGCTTCGTACATGATGGTGAAGTTTTTTGGCGAATCTCCTGTTATGGACACTTTTCTCTAAGAGAATGCAGCGAAACCTTCTATTTGTACAGTCTTGCGATTTCCTGTTTTGCCAGTTGTGTGGAATATGGCTTTGTATCTTTGCAGATATACAATTCAGACCATTGTTTAGAGAATTGTTGGTGTATATGGAGCCCTTGCCCGGCACCGAGTTTTACACAACTTTTATACAAGGGTAAAAAAAAATAATATATGGTAATTTTCTAATGAAGTTGGGGTTAAAAGAGAACTTAAACCCAGTCTAAAGATGTACTCTTTTGTATTTGTATTGTGTATAGTTTGCTAACGATTGTGTATATGTGCCTGTACATATTGTGAAGAGGACTTGTTCTTTTTTTCTTTTTTTCAACTTGGACAGACTTACTCTCTCCATTCAGGAGAAATTGGGACCCAAAATGTTTAAATGAATGAAATGGAAATTTGTATCTGGAAAAAATAAAGCTATAATTTTAACAATGAAGACATTGTGTTTATGGATTTTGTCTATCTGTAGACAGCAGAACAAAAGTGTCCGGGACAGTATTTTAAATGGGCGGATCCATCTCCTGTGGGCTACAATGACTTAAACTGACGTCAATAACAAAAAAGGAGGATTTTGGTTCAAATTCTGAGCTATTTCTACAAAAAAATGACATAATTTTTTGCTTTTGGATTATAAACATGAGAATGTACAAATATTTTACTTTGGATTTTAATGCTTGAGGAGGGAAAGTTTTTATTAGAGGTTTAGTATGTGCTTAATAATAAATGTTTTCTAAAATAATTAAATATATAGAAATAATAATAATAAAAAAAAACAGGTTACTAAAATGAATCAAAATTAAAAACCTAACCTAGGAAAATAAGTCCTATTTGAAAATACATATATATTCACCATCAGGTCGTCAAAGATGCAGATGAGTTTGTTTCAGATTTGGAGAAATTAAGCATTACATCATTTGCTCATAAATGGATCCTCTGCAGTAAATGGGTGCCGTCAGAATGAGAGTCCAAACAGCTGATGAAAACATCACAAGTAATCCACACCACTCCAGTCCCTCAGTTAACGTCTTGTGAAGTAAAAAGATAAACCATCATTAAGGCATTTTAACTTTAAATAATCACTTATGGTCAAAATGCTAATCTATAATTAGCTTCCACCAGTGAAAAAGTCCATCCCCTGTTGTCCTTTCTCATCAAAATCCACCCTCATGTTTGTTTAGAACTGTTTTTGCTTTTTCATGGAGTTTAACCTTTGCATATTTTTCTCCTGATTCAGATAAGATGACCTTTTTTACAGGAGAAAGCAATATTATGGATAGAAGACAAAGCACAGTATTTAGTTCACAAGATGTTAACTGATGGACTGGAGTGGTGTGCATTAGTTGTGGATCATTGTGGTGTTATTATCAGCTGTTTGGACTCTTATTCTGACGGCACCCATTCACTGCAGAGGATCCATTAGTGAGCAAGTGATGGAATGCTACATTTCTCCAAATATGTTTCGACGAAGTAACAAACTCATCTACATCTTAGATGGCTTGAGGGTGAGTAAATATTCATTTTAGGGTGAAATGATTCCTTTAATGCTTGCTGAGGTTAGTCTGACATAGGCAGAAATAACAAAAACTATTTTTGTTCTGAACAGTTTTAGTGAAATTGTTCTGTTTCACTAAAAAAGATCTTTTGTTGGACGTTTAATATGTGCCTAATGTTCAGAAAATATTTAATGATCTGCACGTTAGAGTGGCCCTCGTTGTCCTCGCGTAGACCCTTTTCAATCGCACGAGACGCTGTCAACACAGCGCTGTCTGAGTGCGCATGCGCAGAACCAACTGAAGCGAATGTGCGTGAGGTGACAGCTGTCCCGATGATATCGATGAACGGTGAGAGTGTTTTCATTAAAAACCAGCCAAACAACCCTAAATATGTTCATGTCTGTGGATGTATTACGTGTCTTGAGGATAAATACAACAATGTCGGCTTGTCGGAGGGTTTAAAGGACGCTTGTTTTGATGACTAGAGCCCGTGTTAGCGGTAAAGCTAAGCGCGAGCACGTTAGAGGATCAAATGTTTGGATTTTCGCAGATTTTTTTTTTTTTTTTTGTCCTCATTTTAATCATTCGGTTGTTTACTGATAAATGCATGGGATTAATAAAGTCATGTAGCTTGCTGACGATGTGATATCCTCGATTTTGTGGGTGGATTGTCCTCCATTAGTTGCTCATATGTAGTGAATTGGGGATGGGGGTGCCTATAACAGCATGTCTAATATGTATTATAAGATATTCTCTCTGATGCATGGCAGTATCCAGCAGCGATAACAGCCTTCCCCAGAACATCCACGGCAAAAAGCAGAAGAAGAAAAACAAGAAGCACCGCAAAGCAGCGGCAGCAGCAGTGGCGATCTCTAGTCTGGAGCTGGGGTGAGTGTGTCTAACTGGGCAGGATCCAGATCTGGGTTTCTGCTCTGTGAGGTGCTGCTAAAAATATATGGGAGGGTGGCCATGGGAGTCACTTCTCCAGATAAGCATATTGACTCATGGCCCTCCCTCTCAGTCCATGCATGTGGAACCTATTTTAGCACACCCTTTGAAAAAGCATAACAATACACATTAGGTACATATCATAGGTACAGATATTATCCAAAATTATGATTTTCCACGTTCATTCATTTAGTACATGCTTAAAAGCTTATATGGTCAAATAAGGAGAAATGCAAGTGATTAAATTGCATAAGCAGTGCTGTGATACAAAACCTCAGAAGTAGGCCAGAATAGCATGAAGATGCAAAGAGTAAGAGCAGATGTGTATGTGCTTCCCCTTCATAAATATCACGTGCTCTTTGTATCTTATTCTAAGAAGACATTATATTCACGCCTTCAGCTTTCATTACCGTTTATGTCACGTGACACAGGCAAAAAAATGACACACTTTAACATTTAAATGATCAGTAATATTCATAAAAGGGGTGGTTGATTGCAATGTAACTTTTTTTAATGTTAGTTAGTGTGTAATGTGGCTGTTTGAGCATAAACAATATCTGCAAAGTTACGAAGATGAAAGTTCGATGCAAACGGAGATATCGTCTTTCAAAATTCTGGCAGTTTAATGCCTACAAAAATAGCTGGTAGGGACTACAACAAGTTACTTCCTGGGTTCGTGAGGTAACAAACCCAGATAAACCCCGCCCTCGGGAAAAGGCAGCAAAGGGGGCGAGGCTATGCTGCGCTGCTTTAGAGATGAGAAAGAGAAAACTAGAGGTGCACGTAAAATCTATTCATATATGAATCACGTTTTTGTCTTCTAACGATTCTAATAGATTCACAAGTTTTAAAATCAGATTCTAAAGCAGCGGGTCTTAATACTGTTCCTCACGTCCCCCTGCTGTTTTTATATGAGTTTCTTTTTTGTCTTCTAACGATCTCTCTCTCTCTCTCTCTCTACTCTCAGCTCTCTCTCTCTCTCTCTCTCTCTCTCCTCTCTCTCTCTCTCTCTCTCTCTCTCTCTCTCTCTCCTCTCCCGCTCATGCTGTCTCTCTCTCTCTCTCTCTCTCTCTCTCTCTCTCTCTCTCTCTCTCTCTCTCTCTCTCATTCAGCTCAGCTCCAACCATGAACTGTTCCAGTTATACACTTATTTTCACATAGCTATGAGAAGCGTTAAACATGGACAGTTGCCGTACTGTATTAAAGCTTTAATCAGGATAAAAATGTATATTTATATTTAAATGTAGCAGTAGCATTTGCATTTAAAATCGTATGTGTATGTATGAGTATGAGACAACAACAAACAAACACCTTCTGCATGATCCTCTTCAGTAATATCCTCTGCTTCTCATTTGGGCTCAAACTGATAAACGATATTAACGACGCCGTTGTTTACAATACAACCAGAGCACATGATGCTGAAGTGAGGGGCAGGACCATAGTCTGTATAAAAATATGGACGTAGTGTCCGTGACGTCACCCGTAGACTCCTGAAGAGTGTTTTTGAAGCTCAAAGTGTGCAGAGCGGGCCGTCGCCATCTTGGCAGTGCGTCACCGTGCAGACTCTCCCGGAAAATCGAAAATGGGCAAAAAGGCGAGAGCTGGTTGCTGAAGCCACGCCCACCTAGCGCGATGGCATTGTCAGCAGCGGCAATCCACTTGTCACTCAAGTGGCCACGCCCTTAATTTTACAGAACTTTAAGGCTTAATATAATTTAAACGGATGAGTTATAAAAAAATAAAAAATTCACCCTCCTCACAGTTGTCATGAAGGGCAAAATTAGCAATATAGACCAAAATAATTTTTTTTTGAACCAGGCTGTAAACATGTTTTTTTTCTGCTGTAAAGTTGGGCATTTTAACATGGGGAGTCTATGGGACTGACTCCCTTTTGCAGCCAGCCTCTAAGCGGCCAGTCGATGAATTGCAGTTTTAGTCACTTCCTTATTGGCTTCACGAGAGAGAGCGGGAGGTTGCCGCTCGGGTGGGACGTTTAGAGGCGCACTAGAGGCGGTTTAGCCAATCACAACACACTTGGCTAGCTGACCAATCATAGCCCATCACCTATTTCTGAAGGAGGGGCTTCATAAAAGAAGAAAATGATCAGCGTGTTAATAGGAGAAGGGACAGAGCGGTGTGGAATAAAGGTAAATTATGTGAAAAATCATTTGTTTTTTAAAAAAACGAAGCATTAACACATGTTAGACTGCACCATATAAACACAATCAAGCCTAGAAAAAAAAAACTGAACCACCCCTTTAATATTGAATAATGATGTAATGTTGTTATACTATTCCGTTAATATAATAGTCAGACCGATTAATCAGACAATATTTTAATATGTAACTGTGTGTCGATCAACCAGTTTTGCAGAAAATACAAAAAATTTTAAAATATTTATAAATATTGTATAAATATGCATTGTTTTTTATTTCTTCAATTGAAATGTCTTATTTGGTGTCAGTAAAATTTGCAGGATTCAGTCAATAGTGATTCAGCAGCAATCCAGGTAGTGAACTTCAGTTTGATTTCTAAAACAAATTAAAATGAAAAACCTGATGTATTCCTTCAGCCCTGTCATCTTAGCCTCAGCTTTATTACAAATTAGACTTTTGAGAACATGGACCTATTACTTAAATTGAGCCTATTACTTCTAAATTTTGATGTAAAAATTTTGATAACATTATAAGTAGACCTTGGAGAACAGAGCAAAAATTAAGTCCCTAAATATAATAATACTTCTACTTATCTCTACTCTTATTACAGTGGACATGAACTTCACTCTGCGGCCCCAGATGTCTGAATGTTCTTGTGCATTACAGCGGGTGCATAACACATTATATGTTTATGTTGGCCATTGTATTAGCCACACTGCTCTTAAACGATATTGGTTGGCCACAGTTGCTAACCCCTTTAGATGTACTTATTGGCCATTTAATAAATGCTAGATAGACTGAGACACAGTGCGGCTTTATATTAAGATGGTGCATTGATGTTTTGAAGTGCACAGATGGTTGAAGACTATGTGCTTTGAATGAAATCATAAGGCCTAGATTTGAAAGTCACAGCTGGAGATTGCTTATGAAAAGTAGTAGAATTATGGAGTTGTCGTCAGGGAATCTTGATTATAAATAGTAACATTCTACGCCTTTAAACGTAGCTGCGTTTGCCATAGATGAAAGACAAGTGATGTTTTGTAGAAAAATGTAGTTTCACACAGGATGTCAGCCACCAGATGTTGTATTTAAAATCTCTTCTTCTTTTATTTCTTGCTCTACAGACCCCAGATCCCCTCCTCTGATGAGCTCTGCCACATCCTCACCATCCACAGATCCGCCACGCCTCCAGAGTCGCCCCCGGCGCCCCCGTTAAACCTTTCCCAGAGTCCTCCAGACCTGCAGCCTCCGGCCCCCATCCCTCACTCTGTTCCCATCACAGTGGTTTCCTCACCCAGCATCCTCTCGTCTCCAGACACATCTTCCACTCCCACAGCACCTTCACTGTGTCTACCTGCCGTTCTCTCCACGACTCCTCCCCCTCCACAGGCCCCGGCCAATCAGACGACCCCACCACAAGCTCTGAGCCCTCCCCCTCCAGACTTTTCCCCGCCCCCAGCAGAATTACTCGGGTCAGATGATGAGGAGCAAGAGAATCCGTCGGATTACTGTAAAGGTAGGATGATCATAAGAAATTGTTGCTTTATAGCTATTTATCCTTATGAAGTTTAAAAAATATAAAGTCGTTCAACTTAAAGAGGCGGTATCACCAATACATAATGTGGAAAAAATATATACACTGTGATATAAATCACATCTCATCACAGTTCATTTAGCTGAAAAATTAATAAAAATATTTAAAATATTACATAACCATTTTAAAATGCCTGTTTTTTTAATAATCCAGTGAATGAATTACTTCCAAAATGAAAAAAGCCCTTCATTTTATAATTTTCTGTTTTTATTTGGAACATTATTGATGCAAACCAAAAAAATTATATTATTCATAAAAAAATAAAAAAATAAAAATCTGGTATCAGTGCAAAATAGTGGTATTCTATTATTATTTATGATTTTTTTGTAATATATATTTTGAATTAGATTTATTTTTAAATGTTCAATTATCTTATTAATTTTAGTTTAGTTTTTAGTAATTTTGTTAATGCTTTTGTCATTTTTAACTTATTATTATTTAGGTTTAATTTATTTTTATTTCAGGTTTAGTTTTTATTTCCAGCAATTTTCAGTTAGTTGCCAAGGCAGCATTTAAAGTTTTTCATATAATATTAATATTTTATTTCATATGAATTTCAGTTAATAAAAATGTTTTTAGGTTAACACTAATAATCCTGGTGCAAAGATAGCTTCACTTTATGAAACAAAAGATTTAGAACTGTATATTATTATAAAGCTAATATTACAAAACAAATAGTTCTATCTCTGAATTCTGATTGGATGACATACATTTGAAGGTGTTGTAAAATAGCTGCTATATGTTTTAATGCAGCAATAGTAACATATAATGACTGGTTGAATGGATGTGTGACAATATTTGATTTTTTTCAGGAGGGTATTATCCAGTGAAGATTGGAGACCTGTTTAATGGCAGATATCATGTGGTCAGGAAACTGGGATGGGGCCATTTCTCCACTGTATGGCTGTGCTGGGATCTACAGTGAGTATTTTTATGTTGGATGTACATGAAACCTTATCCCTGGGATTAAACTGCTGGAACTAGATGCACAATCTCTAAATATTGAGATGTAAGCCGATGTCAGATTATGGATTGTCAGCTGAACATGCTTTGAACATGTTTGACTGTCTGTATGAATTCAACAATATATGACATTTGTCTGTAGGCGGAAAAGGTTTGTGGCACTGAAAGTGGTTAAAAGTGCCCAGCACTACACTGAGACTGCACTAGACGAGATTAAACTACTGAAATGTGTAAGTCTGGGGACTGAATACAGAAGCATTTTTTATTCTAAATTAAAAAAAAAGATATATATTATGACAGAATTTTTCCTCAGGTGCGTGACAGCGACCCCACAGACCCCAAACGAGAGAGGATCGTTCAGCTTATTGATGATTTTAAAATCTCTGGTGTAAATGGTGTTCGTATCCTTTACTGCTTGCATCACATGCTCATGTTGGTGTGACTTTAAAGTGAATACTGTTTTGTTATTCAAATTCGAAATTTCCTGGTTTTTCTTTTTTCTCAGGCCCTTTGAATTTTTTTTTAATTTTAATGGTTTAATTAAATGTTAAAATTAAAAAAGCATGTATAATCAATTTAATTAATAAAACTTTTAACAGTGGAATCTGTCTTTTACAATGTTAAATGCAAATATACAAATATCTTTAAATAGAGCATTTTTATTTTTTAGGATACATTTTCTTTATTTTTGTCAAATAAAGTTCTGTAAAAGTTCCATTTTTTATTATAAGTATTTTTATTATAAATGTTAATAGAATTAATAATAATATAATATATTGCTCTCATCTTAAGGTTAAAGAATGTTTATTTTGGTGGTTGGTTGTGTGTATTTTACAATAATTTTTAATCAAATGAAATGGTGAAAAGCTTGTGAAGTGAACTTTCAGAGAGACTCTGGAGAGGAAGTTTATGTGTAGTCAGATGCTGAAAACCCCAAGAATATTACCAGCGATTGAGTATCTATAGCAGACGAAACTGCGCTGCTCATTTGCTTTGGGACATGTACATGGCGACATCATATTTCCGTCGCTGTCCAATTGTAGTTTATTAATCACAGATTCTGTCCTTGACTCGTTGACCTCTCAGATGTGTGTATGGTACTAGAGGTGCTCGGTCACCAGCTGTTGAAATGGATCATCAAATCCAACTACATGGGTTTGCCTCTGGTCTGTGTGAAGAGCATTCTTCGACAGGTGCGTCTGTTTTACATTCATATTGACATTAAAAATGTCCGGTCAAATATCAAAAACAATTTCTCAGACTTGTTTTTACCAGTGTACGGTATACACATTGCTGCTCCATCAAAACCGTGGGAGTGATTCATATGTGTCTTATTACTCCTCTTCAGGTTCTCGAGGGCTTGGATTACTTGCACACGAAATGCAAGATCATCCACACAGACATAAAGCCAGAGAATATCCTGCTGGATGTGAATGAGGTGTATGTGAGACGGCTGGCAGCAGAGGCCACGTTATGGCAGAAGGCTGGAGCTCCGCCCCCTTCTGGCTCCTCCGGTACAGTTCTTTATAGTTACGTGTGTGTGACTCACATCAGGCTCACCTGAAACTCATCTTAGTATCACATGAGACATACATAACACTCCTTTTAGACTTATGTATGACTCATTTAATGCTTGCATAATAAATGCATTCATTATTAAATAGACAATATATAAAGAAACGTTATACATTCTATTAATATAAAATGATGAACAGCATACAATGACATAAACCAGGGATACTCAAAGTCATCAGTGAGACTACTGAGTGGTCCGCCACTACAATCCAGAGTTATTTGGGAAGTCAGTTGCGTGTCTGTGCAGACAAAACTACATCACTCCCACTATAATCAAGCTGTCTGATGGGAGCTTTCTAATTTTGTCTCACTACTGCTCACTTCCAGCCTTGATCATTGTAATGCAGTTCATTTTGATGCTTACAGTGTAGACGGTGTAAAGCAGACATTAGATTGGTTTCATTTTTTGTTTTTTTTCTTCACTGTGTGACTGGACTGAATTTGCCTTCGTCTCTGTGTATTTGTATTTGTTAACCCCCGAATCAAATTTAAGCATCGTTCTTGACTTTACACGTGAACTATTGTGATTTTGTTTTCTTCGATATGAAGATATTTACATGTGAATGAAATAGTTGCAAGTTCATTTATGAATTTTATTTTAATTTCAAGTCAGCTTTAAATGAGTTCACCCTATCTATTTTCTAAATTCAAGTTTTTGATCTTGCTGTGGATTGCTTGCATATTTCATTTTTAAATACTTTTGACCTTGTAATGTTGGTCAGGCTTCTCTCTGGTGACGTATGTCAGACTTCTCCAATCTTTCAGTCTTTTTAAAACCAGACCCTTTTGTACAATCGACTTCAAGCTTGCATTCAGATCTGCCTACAGATCCGCATAAAGATCTTTCCAATAAACAGCTGATGAACCAAGTCACTGCTTTACAGCAGTGATGGGAAGTATTTTTCGTACAGATTTGCCTTCCTGTGGATTTTAGCCGAAGCACACACTTGTTTTCTCCTCAACAACTGAGTCCAGGTCATAGAATTAGGGTGTATTTTTTCAAGTGTTTTTTTTATTTTATTTTTTAAGTTTCAAATGTATGAAAGCAAATAAGAGAGTCATTTGGGTGTGCTTTTAACGCTGAATCGACTACAACTGTGCATGCTGCTCCTCATTTCTCCTCTGCTTCTGTGGTGAATATGCCAGTCATTCTCATTTCTTCTCTGTCGTCTGTTTGGTTTCTAACTGTTGTTCTATCTTTTCTTTCTCTGTTTTTTTTTATTTATTTTTTTTATAATTATTATCATTGTGGTTTTCTGTCCCTTCCCTCTTTCCTCTTCTGTTCTGACGGCAGTTAGCACGGCACCAAGGGAAAAACAGGTACGTTCAGAGTTGTGCCTGCTGAAATACAGAGAGGATGTAGTTTGTCCTGGTGAAAATGACACGTGACTGTTTTAATCTGCCTGCTGTACCCTAACCCACCCTTGCCTATGTAGATAGACAGGCATGAACCTCTGGGAAAGGGGCAAATCTCCATGGCTGTGGTCAGATCCACTGATCTGGGGAAAGAGAATGCAACCAAAATATGCTTGAATGCACCGTTTTGACTGATAACTGATCTTAAGCCGGTGTAAAAACACATAGAGTATATGTTTAGATAAAGCATTTCTTTCGGTTTCACCCAGTCAGTGGATTTGGTCTTGACGCTCTTTGCCGTCCCACAGATGTGTTGATTTTACACTGTTAACTGCTCACTAACAATATTAGACCTTTCAAAGGTGTTTGCATGCTGGAGCATTAAACCAGCTAGCTATCTTTCTTCATCTAATCATTCTGCATTTCAGTTCATTTTCCCCTTTTAGTCTTGAGAAGAAAAGTTAAAAGTGACTATTTTAGAAGTGAGAAAAGAGCAGTGCAGTAAGCTGTTCTCAGACGGGAGCATTATCTTTTCTCACGTCATGACAGCCAGACAGAGATCCGCTGCGTTCCCTCTGCCTGTATTCTGCTTTTCTCATTTCAGCCACCACCTCTGCATGGTTGAGAGTGATTTCATGAATTACTGTCACATCTTCCTCTCTTTTGAATATAAATGAGTTGAATGGCAAAAAGCAAGGCTGTCTACACCACTGAGATGAAGAAAGAAATGTAGAAAAGAACAAGATATCTGAAAATTATTAGCTTTGGACAGTGTTATATTCTTGGAAGGTATTTCATTTTTAAGACCAAAATTTTATGTTTAAAGTGCCCGATACCCAATATGCCTAACTGGCTTCAAATAATAATAAATAAAAAAAATAATAATAATAAAATTCAGTGCTGTGATAAAATAATACTAAAATAAGAAATGAAATTCTAAAATACTAAAATAAGAAATAAAATACTAAAATTATGTTTTGCTCTATATTAAATGTTAGGCTACAGATTTCATACTTGATGAATGGCTGTTACATAAAACTAAAAAAAAATAAAAACTAAAAAAAAAAAGCAATTTTTTTTCTTGATTCATGTTGGTTTATTTATTATTATTATTATTATTATTATTTTTTTTTCTGTATGCCTCAGGTGAAATTATTATTATTATTATTTTGTTTTATTTTTGATAACCTTATGATAACCAAGAAAATCAATTATTATTATGCCTTTTCATCTTGTTAGACTACAGATTTCTTGAATAAATGGCTGTTACCTAAAACCTAAAAGTGATTATCCAGGTTATCTCTAGTATTTTTACTGCACGACTCAACATGTTTTAGGTCGGCTAAACTGCTTTTCATCATCTTTATTATGCCATATTTTAATTTAGTTAATCTTAGTCATTTTGATTCCTTCTGTGCATCACCTTCTTTCTAATCTCTTCACCTGTAAATGTTCTGATGTGTGCAACAATTGCTAAATAATATCATAAATGATTTAAAAGGTTTGTAGCTTTTGAGTGATTGAATCCTCAGTTTGTATCATAGAAAGCATTACTCCTGTTTTCTTCACACTGTGTACAGTATCTGTAACAGATGGTATTGCATGCACCTTTCAGACCCCATTCGATTACAGTGACCCAATTTATTTGGTATACAGTAACCAGAGCGTAAGGTCTGGAATACAGTTGAGTACCTCTCATATATCTATATCTGCACCTAGAGCAGGAAGTCTCATTTATAAGTAGCAGCAGTAGTTTTACAGACAGCGCCAGAGGCAGAAGTTCATCAGGTCAGTCCCGTAAGACTGGATTCAATAGATCGGACGTGTCATGGCTTGGCCAGACAACAGACATGGCAACAGAGCTGCCATCCCAAAATAGTCCCAGACCTGGAAATGGCGCAGGGGTGTCAGATATCCCCCGTTCACTTTATGCTGCATCAGTGTAAGCTTATTGTATCAAAAATGAGTGAATCGTTTAGAAGCGACCCCTGGACAACATGTCATGAAAATCACCATTAATACACAGTGTTTGGCTTCTGTAACTAAATAAAATAACCCTTCTGCATGCCACTGCTGACAGCTGTGCCTAAGGTCGGAGACCCATGAAAGGACATTTCAATGACAATCCCTGAGGTTACGTGTTTAGGTCAAGGACTCAGTGGTGATTTAACTTTTTTTTTGGTTGAGTTTGAACCAGCAAATTTATTAAAGAATAGTTCACCCAAAAATGAAAATTTACCAAAAATATACTCACCTTCAGGTCATCTAAGATGTAGATAAGTTTGCTTCTGCATCGGAACAGGTTTGGCGATCTAGCATTGCATCACTTGCTCACCAATGGATCCTCTGCAGTGAATGGGTGCCGTCAGAATGAGAGTCCAAACAGCTGATAAAAACATCACAGTAATCCACAAGTAATCCACACCACTCCAGTCCATCAGTTAACATCTTGTGAAGTGAAAAGCTGCATGTTTGTAAGAAACAAACACATCATTTAGATGTCTTCAGATTGTCACTTCTGGCCAAAATACCAGTCCATAATCTATAATAACGCTACCTTCGGTGAAAAAGTCCATCCCCTGTTGTCCTCTCACATCCACTGACATATTTGATTGACTGTTTTTACTTGTAAACGGTGCTTGATCTGTGCATATTTTTCTCCCGATTCAGAAAAGATGAGTTTTTCCACTGGAAAAAGCAACATTATGGATTATAGACTCATATTTTAGTCAGAAGCCATGTTAAAAATGTCTTAATAATGGATTACTTATGGATTGTGATGTTTTTATCAGCTGTTTGGACTCTCATTCTGACGGCACCCATTCACTTCAAAGGATCCATTGGTGAGCAAGTGATGGAATGCTAAAATTCTCCAAATCTGTTTTGATGGAGAAAAGAAAAAAAAACTACAAATACAAAAAATCTACATATTGGATGGCCTGAGAGTAATGTTGTTTGTATGAGAACATATTCACCAAAGTAAGTGTGAGATTAGTTTGCTCTTGCAAACATAATCATAAATGCGCAGGTTGATCAGCTAACATATCTCATGCTTGTTTTAGAAGGTCTTTTTGAAAGTAGCTTGGTGTTCCATGCTGTTTTTTTGGCTTTGATTCAGCACTTTCAAACTCAGTTTCAAAATCTTTTTTGCCCATGTGTGTTTGCGTCTAGATGGGTAAATTATCAAAGAATAAGAAGAAGAAGTTGAAAAGGAAAGCCAAACGGCAGCAGCGTCTGTTGGACGAGAGGTTGTTGGACCTGCAGAGGATGGAGGAGTTGGATGGAGTTTTACCGCCAGATGCTTCTGGAAACACAAGAGTGCTCTGGAGGCTCAGCGAGGACGGAGAGGATGACAACAAACACGCACAAAGTGAGATACATTTATATAAACTGTAGTGAATCATTGTTTTAATGATTCTTTTGAATTAATATGCAAAAAGGGTTCATTTACTTTGTGAGCTGAGGTACTGAAATAGTTGTTTTTTTAATATATCATTACTTAAAAAGCTTTGTAAAATTCCTTGTGGGGAATTTCGTGAGCAGTTGAAAGATTATGTACAGTATGGAGGAAAAAACATAAACAAGATTAATGTGTCAAATTAGTTCTATTTATTTCCATCTGTATTTCAAGCCAGAAAATAATGAGACATCCATTATGCATGGATAAAGAAAACATCACTCCAATGTCTTAAAGTGAACTACAAATCTTTTTCTCAAGTGCCAAAAAGTGTTTTCATTTCTCTAAACAGAATTACCCAGCATTAATGGCCATCAAATGGAAATCTAATTAATGAACTGACTTAATTAACCATTTACACATGCAAAATGACATGTAGAACATTAAGATGAATTTTAGGGAGAATGAAGCTTTGTACGTGTTAATGATTTATGTAAAAAAGCAGAAGCTGCATCAATCTTTCTACAGATTTTTTATTCGTCTTTAGATATTTATCAGTGTGGAAAATAGGCCCTGTGAAAATTTAGTGACCTATAGGTAATTTTCATGACTGTTAGGTTTAAGAAATTGTATTTATTTACAATTTTTAGCCAAAATAATAATATTCTACCAAAAATAAAATGTTGTTTGTGTGATCTTCTACAGGTGTATCTCATTAAATCCTTGTCTAGTAATCACCAATGACTGGAAAAGTCTTGAATTTCATTGGTCAGAAAACGTGTGATTTGGGATGAGGATTAAATATAATCATGCTCGCAGACATTTTGCATGTTACAGCTGATAGTTTTTGGACCTAAGGGCTATGAAGAGGTGAATGATCTGCAGTTTTTACTTGTGCATTGGTCTGTGTGCTACATGGATGTTTATGATGCAGTGCATCTCATTACTTTTTCAGCCTCTTGTTGCGTTTTAAGATGCTGTGTTTAGTTAAAAGAAGTTATTTTTTATAAAACAGCATCTCAAGACCTCTGTGTTCAGTTTCATTCGTCTGAGCCTGACTGTTAAACCATGAAACTACAATTAAAATATTGACACTTTCTAAATTAAAGATCTTTTTAAATTTTAGCATTATAAAGTTCCCTGATTAAACTACTTATGACCAAAATCTTTTCCATGATATGAGCAGTTTTCAAGCACAATATAGTAGTAATGGCTCTATTTCTCAACATCGTTGCTTAAATGACTGCTGATTAAATTTGAAAAATGTTAAACTCATATATCAGACGTTTTAACAAATGATATATTCACTTTTGACAACCGATCATATTTTCCAATATCTCTGAAGCAGATTTTGATGGACTGATGGTTTTAGCTCCTCCAAGATGCTTTTATTTTTTATTTGAATCTTAAAAGATTATTAATGAAGTGAGGCCAGATTTAATTTGAGATTTTAGATCAACTTTTCAGCACTTTATGTGTGTCACAGTGAACGGTAACGGACACTCTGTAGGAGCTCTGAATAAACACAGTCCAGAATCGGGCTCGTCGTGGTTGGAGGAGGGGTGTAACGGCTTCGGACCCCTGCGCTTCTCCAGCCCTGGATCAGGCCTGTCCGGCATGTCTGGCTCCATCCTGTCAGCTACCTCTGAGTCGGCTCTGTCCACTCTGTCCGGATACTCCACGGAGCGCTCACTGCTCTCTCCCAACAGTACGTACGCTGCTTTTTTGATGGAAAACAACCAAAAGTGCAACAGCTGCCTTGCTTCTGGAAGTATTTTCCCACATTCATTATTCCCAAAGGGATTATAGAGTCAATCAGCATTACAAACGTTGATTTGAAGCAAAACAATGTTTGAAAATCAGACAAAAAGACAAAGGTATTAGACTGTGTACTTAACAGCTTTAAATGTTCTGATGCTGCTGAAAGTTTCACTTCAGTGCTAAAATGGTCTGTGTTTCCCCCAGCATACTCTGCTGCTGATTTCTTGGTGAATCCTCTAGAAGCTCAGAATGCAGATAAAATACGCATCAAGATTGCAGACCTAGGCAATGCATGCTGGGTGGTGAGTACAGTGGGTCGATTCCAGGCATTCAGAAAGTGAATTATGGATCACATCAGGTGTTCGAACACAAAGAGCTGGTGATGTTTACTGATGTCCTCTCCTCCACATCAGCACAAGCACTTTACCGAGGACATCCAGACGCGTCAGTACCGAGCTCTGGAGGTGCTGATCGGAGCCGAGTACGGACCCCCCGCTGACATATGGAGCACTGCGTGTATGGTACGAACTCATTCAGCCCTAGTCAAAAGTGATCTAACGTCTACTTTTTCATAAAGACACTGAAAAAAATGGTCAGGATGTTCATATGTACATTTGCACTTCCTGCTTGTGTGTCATGTATATGTGTCTTCACAGGCGTTTGAGTTGGCGACTGGAGACTATCTGTTTGAGCCTCACTCAGGAGAGGACTACACTCGAGATGAAGGTCCGTTCTGTTGGTCTTCCTCCCAGGATATTGTTATTGGCATGATAAAACCTTAAAAGGGATTATTTTATACTTATAAACAGTGACAGCTGCTTAAAATAATTTAAGTACTTGTTCTCATTTTCAAATACTTTTTCTGATAGCGGACCGTTCAAAAGTTTGGCATCAATAAACCATTTATTAACTTGTATATTTATTAATTTATTTTGAGAAATGAATATTTTATTCAGCAAGGATATGTTAAAGTGATCAAATGTAACTGTAAAGACATAAAAAAAGATTTCTGTTTCAAGTAAATGCTGTTCTTTTGAACTTTCTTTTCATCAAGAAATCCTGAAAAATATGTATCACGGTTTCCACGAAAATATGGAGTGGCACAAGTGTTTCAATCGCACTTTAGTTTGGGACCAATTCTCACTATTGACTATGACTTGTGCTTCAGATTCCTAATTTGATGCTTATTAATTATTAGTAAGGTAGTTGTCATGTTTAGTTGTTGGGTGGGGTTAAGGGATCTGAAATATGGTCATGCATAATAAAGCATTAATATGCACTTTATAGCTATTTATTAGTAAGTATGCTAGTCATATGTAAGTTTGTTTTTAATATTTAATATTGTGTTTAGTTCCGTTAATTAATGTTACCCTGTTTGCAACATTGATAATAACAAGAAATGTTTCATGAGCAAATCAGCATATTAGAATGATTTCTGAATGATCATTTGACACTGAAGACTGGAGTAATGATGCTGAAAATACAGCTTTGATCACAGAAATAAATTACAATTATAATATAACAATAGAAGCAGTGATTTTTTTGGTCAAATGAACGCATCTTTGATTAGTGTAAGAGACAGACATCTTTCAGAAACATTAATAAATAAATATAAATATATATATGTTTTAGGTTATGCAATGATAACCGTTAAAGGAAGAGTTTTCTTACTCCACTTACAAACACGTGTTGTGTTGTTTTCCAGATCACATCGCTCACATCATTGAGCTGTTGGGTCCCATTCCTCCACACTTCGCCCTGTCAGGCCGATACTCCAGAGAATACTTCAGCCGAAGAGGTAAGAGCTCTGGATGTTTCAATTACAGGAGAATGTCAGGGTGAATCTGATGAAGAACATGCACACACTTTCCCCTCAAAATCAAAAGAAAAAAAGGTTTGCATGAAGAGCATGTGTTTATGGCCCAATAAGATAAGATTTAGTCATCAGGTCATAGTCAAACCCCAGAACATGGTTCATTCGTTTAGTGCTTGTTCTGAAAAGGTTTTCCACAGACGTGTGATGAAAAGTCAGGATATAATTAGCTTAGAACATCTTTGCTGAAGCTCAACCTCACTCTGCTTGATTTCTAAACCACTGAGAAAAAGCCTCTCATGTTTCTAACTCCAGCATCAAAGCATGACTACACTTATAGTGTTGAATGGAAAAATTCAGTTTGTCCTTCTTCCACTGCCATAGAATGAGAAATCCCACCTGACTGAGCACCATCTCTCACTAGACCTGAGATAAAAATCCCTTAAAATGCCCTTGAACCTATGTCTGCAGTGACAAGGCATTTGAAATGCCATGTGGTCAAAAGTAGGAAGCCATAATTTATTTGGATTTATCCTAGTCTATACATGCATATAAATCTACAGAGAGTCTCAAGAAAGTTTTTAGGCGCCATAAATGTAGATTTATATTATTTTGTAAATTTGTTACAAATTATATCATAAGATGCTTATATATGTGACCCTGGACCACAAAACCAGTCTTAAGTCGCTGGGGTATATTTGTAGCAATACCCAAGAATACATTGTATGGGTCAAAATTATATATTTTTATTTTATACCAAAAATCATTAGGATAGTAAGTAAAGATCATGTTCCATGAAGGTATTTAGTAAATTTCCTACCGTAAATATATCAAAACTTAGTTTTTGATTAGTAATATGCATTGCTAAGAACTTAATTTGGACAACTTTAAAGATGATTTTCTCAGTATTTAGATTTTTTTGCACCCTCAGATTTTCAAATAGTTGTATCTTGGCCAAATATTGCCCTATCCTAACAAACCATTATTTATTAAGCTTTCGGATGATGTATAAATCTCAATTTCGAAAAACTCACGCTTAAGACTGGTTTTGTGGTCCAGGGTCACAACTATATATATATATATATATATATATATATATATATATATATATATATATGTATGTGTGTGTGTGTGTGTGTATATGTGTGTGTGTATATGTGTGTGTGTGTGTATATTTCTTAATTCCTTATCTGGATACACAACTTTCCTTCACACAATGCTGGACTAATTCACTTTCATAGAAAACAGGCCACCTTGACATTAGCACTTTGTTGCATCCTTGAATTTGCATGAGAATGTTTTGACTGAGTGTTTGCGTGTATGTAGGTGAGCTGAGGCACATCTCCAACCTGAAGCCGTGGGGGCTGTTCGAGGTGCTGCTGGAGAAGTACGAGTGGCCACTGGATCAAGCAGCCCAGTTCAGTGACTTCCTGCTCACCATGCTCGAGTTCATCCCAGAGAACCGCGCCACAGCTGCAGAGTGTCTACAGCACCCCTGGATCAACTCCTAACACGCTCTGTTTCCCTTGTATTCACTGCGTTTGTGCGGTCTGTGTCATTTTGGTCCGCCTGATCACTTGGTTCACACATCCACCTTTCAGAGCAAACTCACTGCTAAGGTAAAACCTACTGGAGATACAGTATCTGAGCACAGACCTAGCTAGAACCTCAAACCTGTTGTTTTTTATATATATATTTAAAGAAGCTTTGATCTCTTAACATGATGCAGATATGTCTGTAGTCTGTCGAGTTTTCATTGTACGACCATTTCATCGTTTAGAAGGGTCACATATTTATGTTAAAATAGTGCCTTGACATGCCATCTGCAAAAAAAAAAAAAAAACCCGGAAAAAAAAGCCCCTCACCTTTTTATATTTGTCTGTGAATATGTGTGAGGAATGCTTGTTTGTGAACATACAGAACTCTGTATGAATACTTGACTGAATTTAATAAAGACTTGAGCTCAAACCCTGTGTACCGAAGAATAAAGGCTCACTTACAAACACAGACGGCATGATGGGAGTATTTTTTTTTTTTAATAATCCTGATGTGGTCAACATAACAATGTAACAATAGAAAAACTATGAAAACTTTGGCAGTGTTTGTTTCAAACATGCATGATTTTTTTTTTCTTCCATTGATTACATAAGTTTAGCATCTCATTACCGCTATTTTTTTGGAAAAAAAATAAAACACTAAATGGTTCCAAAATCCAGCACTGCATTTTACTGTTGCTGTGATACTGTAGTGACACAAGAGGGCGATAAAGGACCACTGCAGGCATTAACCTACACGTTATAAATAAGGGTTACAGGAAGTCAAAGAGAGAATCAGACCATAAAAATGTATATACATTTGTATATGCAATATTTGTATACTCCAAACTAAGCATTTATGAAAGAAACCCATGAAAGAGGTCCAGTGAGGTAATCTGTGCATGTTTTAACATCAGTCACATGCACCACTCTGTGGGTTTTGTTGCAGTTGCAAATGCAAAAGTATCCAGAGCTGGAGAGATCGAGAAGCACTTAAAATGTCTTTTAAATTAAGAAATTCATCAGTCTTAATACTTCATGTGCAGTCACTTTTTCCTGCGTACAACCGTCCAGCCATCATCCTCTTCCTCGTGCCTCGCAGCCTGAGGAGGAAGATGCTGCTCCTTCACTGCTGCACCGTTGACTGAAGCTCCGCCTGCCCCTCCATCACACTCCATAGCCTGAGAAAAACACCCAGAGAATTCATAAAGGGGATATTTGAGAGAATTCATAAAGGGGATATTTGCATCTAATACACCAAACATCTTGTAATATTAATTAAGAAGCATGAAAAAATATATATATTTACATTTATGTTGTTTTATTGATTTTTATATATTACACATGAATATGTAAAAAAAATTTTTTTTTAAATGTTATACACAAATAATTGTGTGTGTGTGTATATATTTACACACACACCATTTAAAGTATATATTAACATATATTATACATTGAATATTATATATTATTGTATATTATATAGAAATTATATGTAAATATATTTAAAATATATTAAAATCACAAATATATAAATATAAAAATAAGTTTAAATGAAAAGTTTTTAAATAAGTTTATATATAAAATGTATAAATTACACAGAAATATTACATTTACTTAAATTTTAAATATAAATATTTAAACATTCATAATAACATACCAAATATACTATGTGATATATTATATTTATTTATTTGTTAAATATATATTTTTTATAATTAATAATAAAATAACACACACACACACACACACACTATACCTCTTCATCTTCACTCTCATCATCATCATCATCAGCAGCAGGTGTTTTGGCAGGTGTGGCCTTTGCTCTCCCAGCGCTCTTCTTCTGAATCAGCTGCTTGATCTGCTCTCTGACCTCCGTCAGTCTGTCCTGCTGACACTGCTGGAACATCTCACACACCTGCTGCGCCACCTGAGTGAGTTTAACACACACTCAGACACAGCTCGCCAAGCACAGCTTCGACTAATATCTGTTCAAAAACAAAGCAAACCTGCGGCAAGCTGCCATCATCCACCACCGTGTCAAACTCATTGTTCATCAGGTCTGAGATGAAGTCCTCCACTTCATCCTGCTGCAGCTCATCTGTGAGGAGGCACAGACGGGTTTGCGGTGACATCAGAAGATCTACAAAGCGTTAGTGAAATGATTTGCCAGCTCTGACCGTTGTCGATGAAGTACTGCTGCAGCGCTTCCACCATCCACTCCGCTTTCTGCTGACTGTGCGCGCCTCCGAAACCATTATCCACCGCGATCTAAGAGAAAACACTCAGTCCATTACAGCTACAAGTGCAACTGCTCGAGATCAGCTCGAGCCGCGCATCATCACAGTTCCTCTGCACCTGGACTAAGTATCGCATCAAGGCATAAGACTGGACTTTAAGAGTTGCATGTATGTTTACTGTATATTAACGTTATGTATATACTTGGCAGCGCTAACTTGCTAAGCTGGTAGCAGTCTGGTTTCTGAATTCGAAAAATGAGGATCAAACTACAGCTCGCTTAAGAAACACGAAATATACAGTTTTCGGAATATAGTATAAATTTACTAACTTGCAGCACCGGCCACGTTTCCAAAACAGCCCGAACTGCTTCAGCGAACAATTCACGTGTGGAAGATACGAGCGGCGCCATCTTTAAAATCAGCAGACTTGAAGAGTCGATCACAGATTTCAGAGGGAACGCTGAAGCTCCACCAGGCAAAATAATCAATCACAGACACGGCACAAATACAACTAACTTGACTTGATTACTTGATTTTTAGTGAAAGTTACCTCTATGCATCAAAAACACTTGCAAAACCTATGGAAATCTATTAGTTAAAACTGTATAGATTATATGTATTTTTTTCCAGTCTTTTGGATAAGTTTGCTCGTCACCCAAGAAAGTATTTAGTGTTTGTTTATTTTTTGTAATACATTTTAAAATACATCTGAAAAAAAATTTTTGTCAGTGTTTTTACCCTGTTGTTTTTATGTATATATATATATATATATATATAAATTGTGAAATACATAATTAAATACACAAATGAATGCATAAATGCTGAAATATATTTTTTTAATCATTCATGTCTTCATTTATTTATGTATTTATTAATTTCTTCCTTTATTCATGTTTAATTATGCATTTATTTATATATTCATTGCTGTCAACGACAGTAACGTTGGCTTTACGTGTCTGTTTCACACTGGATGCGCAAGCAGTGCAGATGCAGCACGCACCTATTATGCTTTCATACTGGCAGCTTTTGTCGCACGCAGCTGTACTGCAGATACAGGAGAGTATTGTCAATTCTGTCGTATTTTCCAGCGTTCTTCTCTGAACACTGTGTGCCATGTGCTTTGCATGATATGGCCAGCAGACTCTGTTGTGATGCGACGTGTGCCCCTCTGTCCCACACACATATGTAAATAACATGCAGCATATAGGTAGTTTACATTATAATAATAATCTTAATTAATTTAAACATTTTAAACAGATAAATTTAATGCATTTATTAAATAGAAATCATTTTAAATGTCTTCACTCACTTTTTGTCACTTTCATGCATGATGAATAAAATTATTAATTTCTCTCTATTTCAACATTTATTTAATTATTAAATTTTTTAGTAATTTGGCCCTCCATAAGAAAGCAGACCTGGAACAAATTATTATTCAGATGTATTATAAATACATTCACACACACACACACACACACACACACACACACACACACACACACACACACACACACACAGATATATATAGTGATTATATTGTAACATGTATGGTCACTTTTGAACAAATTAACTGAATATTAAACATAAAATTAAGTTATAGTGTGTATATATATAAAATATACACTAAATACTGAAAATATATAGAACTATTAAACTGATCAAAAGTGACTGTTATAATCAAAATATAGTGATTAGAACTTAATTTTATGAATACATTTTTAAAATAAGCTTGTGTATACTCACAGAAGATAGATACAAATTATTACTCAGAAATGTACATACCTTTATTGAACTGTATATCTTTGATACAATAAATGAACAGAATTATATAACATTTTTAAAGAGGTGTGTGGGAATACTGGGGTTATAAGTATGTGGTTTTTATCATAACAGTAATTCTCTGCAGTAAAACTGGCTCAGTAAGAAACACAAAGCAGGGTGTCAGCATTATAACATTCCTTGGAAAAATTAAACACCAACCCATGCAAGGCTTCGGATCACTTTGGCATTGACCAATAGCTAAAGCAGAAAAGCAATTGACAAACCAAGCTGCTGTATTATACATGTTGAGGCGCATTTTACTTCTCAGAAACCTTGAAATGGAAAAGAACTGCATTGATTTATATCAAGTTTGAAATCCTCATTTTAAATATTTAGCTGCTAAAAAAGTCACAAAAATATTGTCAACGTGTGATGGATGGACATTATGGATTTGAAATAATATGAAAAAAAAGCAGATCTTCTGTCACTTCAGCTTCATTCTGGTGTCCAACTGTGGTCACTGTGAGCCATCTGTGTATGTAATCAGAAATCTGATTTTATTCAAGGATAACACTGTTAAAAACATAAACCTTCCTCAAACTTTTATGTGTGTTTTATATGTGAATGTTCATACTGATGGGTCATATTTCATGAGTTTGGTGCCATTTGTGCCAAATGTGTTGACAATGCAAACAAAATTTTCATACAAAAACTGTACTATTTTTTAACTGATTGCTGTGGTACGCAAGTTCTGGAATTGAGAACCACTGTTGTAGAGTTTAGCGACTGAATACATAAACCTCATGCATAAATCCAATCAACAATAAGCCATCTTCACTAGTGGAATACGAATGCGTCCAACTGCGGGTGACATATAAATTGAGATTTTCTAGTTTTTTTTTTTTTTTTTTAGTTTTCTAGTTATGTTAAAATAAAACCACAAGCTGACAAAGCACTTGTTTTAGAGAGTGTCATCAGTGTACTGTAGTCAGTATATTAAAATCTTTTCTTGGGTTTATGTATATATTGGGAATTATTTTTAATATGTAATGAACATGCAAACATATAAATATATAATATTATCACCTTTAAATATGAGTTACCCGAATGTTCTTAAACTTGAAAAGACCCAAAAAAATAAAAAATTAAAATAGAACAAAATTCAAGTTTGGGACACTGATTATATTGCCAGCAAATATTATTCACATTTGTTCTGCACCACCTGAATGATTTACAGCTTTTTTGTGCCAATATTCAAATGAGTCAACTTCCTTCTTTATAATTAACAGAGATGGATCAAGTTGGTTGGAAATGAGTTCAGCATTCATACACGCAACAGGAAGTAACAGTCAGGCATATTTGTGTTTTGTAAGATTTTCCATGTCAACATACTTCTAAACCACATATTCTTGGGTGAAAAGATTGACTATTGCAAATGCAAGAACTCAAAGGTTAAAAACAAAAGAACAGGAAAAGGGATTTTCAGCATTGCATCAAACATTTTGCAACCATTATTCGTGGTTAACATCTCTAGAATCAAATAGAACAAGTGACCTCTCATATATGCATAATTATTTACTGAAAATATACTATGGCCATCTGAGAGGATTTCCTGCATTAGATATCCATGAGACGTGAAATGTATATTGACAGTGAGTATTGCTTAATGTGTTTAAACCGCTTTTAACATATCTTTAGAACAGCAGGCCGCATCGCTCCCTTCTTGCCTTCACACATGGACAACCGCCAACTGGAGAAGAGCAGTAAAATGGCTGAAAATCCTGAAACTTTGGGCATTTAAGTGGATACAAATGCAAAATAAAAAAATAAAAATGAAAATAATACTGTATTGATCAATGATCAAGTTTTGTTTAGCATAAACTGCCCATTCTAAAAGATCGAGTTGTACAATTTAAGAAATGTACTGAAAACCGTATGAAGTCCATATTTGCTCAAAGTGTCTCCAAGTATAAAAGCATTTCACCTGGAATCATATCAAAACCTCACTTATTAAATTCCACATAAAATGGGCAATAAAACAGTTTTTGCATGACAGTTTCTGGCATTATTTGCTGCTTTTATATTTTATGACACGCAATGCATGCCAATTCAGAACCAATTTCATTTCAAATCAGAAGGGTTTTGCTAAAAAAAAAAAAAAAATTATTGCGTAAATTAACAATTATTGCGCAGTAATGAACAGTTGGATACCTCACAACCACGTTTGTCCATTGAAGCCCTTTCCATCCTGATTCCAAATGAAAGCTTTAAAGTAAATGAGCCGTTTTCATCCATATCATCTAACAAACATCAAAACCACATATCTACACCACATGAGTCTCCTATTGTAGTAACCTCTGGTTACTACATATTATTTAAAAAAAAAAGCACACAATGAACAATGTCATCAATGATAAGTATAACAAAAATGATATTCTTTGCTTTAAAAATTATATGTTGTTAGGAGGATCTTCTCATTGCACTCTCCACGCTTCTGATCTGCAAAAAAACATTCTAAGGCTATTTTCAATGTACCACAGTCTTCAACTATACAACACTGCCATACAAGACTGCATTCCTCTCCTCAAGAGTGTCTCCCTCGCACACACATACTGTATGTGACCCTGGACCATAAAACCAGTCTTAAGTCTCTGGGGTATATTTGTAGCAATAGCCAAAAATACATTGTATGGGTCAAAATTATAGATTTTTCTTTTATGCCAAAAATCATTAGGATATTAAGTAAAGATCATGTTCCACGAAGATATTTTTTAAATTTCCTATTGTAAATATATCAAAACTTAATTTTTGATTAGTAATATGCATTGCTAAGAACTTCATTCAGACAACTTTAAAGGTGATTTTCTCAGTATTTAAATAGTTGTATCTTGGCCAAATATTGTCTAATCCTATTTCAGATTATGTATAAATCTCAATTTAAAAAAATTGACACTTATGACTGGTTTTGTGGTCCAGGGTCACATATATTCAGCACAAGTATTCACAGGTCATCTCCAACAGGGACAAAGGGAAGTCACAATCTGTCACCAGACGTTTTGGGATTGCTTGAATTAATTAAAAAAATAATATTTACTAAAGTATCATCCATCTAGTAACACCGATGGAAACTGAGAACAAGTCTTAATCGCCTCTGCATTCAGCTCTTATAGGGTAAATCTTGAAAAAAAAAAAAACATCTATCACATTTCACCCTGAAATAAAGAGACAATAAAAAGAAATTATATTTTACATTAAAAATAAATGAAGCTTATTTTTAGGACCTTTTTTATGGTGATGACAATTTTTTTAATCATTATTATTTGACAATTAAGCACATGCCCCCCTCCCCCACTACTGTAATGCACTTTAAAGCTTTCATATTTCTCAATATAGAGTAAATCATTCTGTATTACAGGAACAAGTTATTGTGAAACGATTCATACCAGCAAAGACAGTATAACAAATATTTCCTTATAATATTTAAAAAACACAATATATTAAATACACTGTATTTTAATATTTTACAAAAGTTTTATATAATACATTTTTTTATTATTACATGAACAAGAATTTTTGGGACTAATTGCTTTTGAAAATGTTACCAAAGGAAAAAAAAAATCCTAAAAATAGGCTTTATTTTTTCTTAATAAAATGTATTACTTCTCTCTTAATTTCAGGGTAAAATATCACCTTAACATTTTTTCTTTCTTTTTTTTTTCAGAGATTCACCCAATAATCACATTTGTGGGACAGTATAATCATAGACATTGTGCAGAGAGGCCCTGAATCGTACACGCCAGGGGACGTACCGTTTTGAATCTGCGGTGTTACGCGACACCAATGGGCTCCAAAACCTGCGGAGTATGAACAACCGGCCCGAGATGCAGAACATTATCCACCGCACTCCGCTGTTCTGCAGAGTGACAGACACCTGAGCCCTACACAAGTCGACCGGTTCTCCACATGCGCCCGGGCATCCCATTATGAGTTCTCATCACCCTGACTGAACCGACATAGTAACCGGCTCGGTTTTCAAGCAGAGTGACAGCCGTAAGAGCTGCAGTAATGGAAGAATTATCAACAAGGCTTGAACTAGGTATGCGTCGAGATTATCGGAGGCTTTTCTCAATGCAACTCAAAACATTATAAGTCGCTTTGCACAAATATTTTGTCCTTGACAGCTGATCGAGGGTTCACTTGAACATTACAATGGAAATGGAAGCTCGTAAGTCAAACCAAAAGGGACACAAAGATGGCATGGGGGTCTTTGGTGGAACCATTTTCTAGATTATCAAATTGTATTGCATGGCAAAAAAAAAACATGTAAACAACAACTTAAAAGTGAAATGCTTTTGCAAACAAGAACAAAAGTACAGCATGTCATCAATGTTCTGATGAATACAAATAACACAGATTATGGTTGATTGCGATGAACCATTGTGTTGGCATAGTACTAAATGTTTGTCTTTGGATGGGAGGGCTGATGACACTAATGAAGGGGACCATTTTCTGGAAGACTAGAGTGACTTGGCTTTTGGATATTAACAGCATTCATGACATGTTCCTTCATAAACTAGCCTTCCTTTTACATTACAATTGAGAAGTATTGCAAAGAAAACAGGTTGATCTGTTTCAGTCAAAGGATGAAGAGTCAGGCCATCCAATAACATTCTGCATCTGATTGGTTGATTACAGCGGCTGGATTGACGCAACCGTGTCAAGAAGGTACAGCAAAACAGGAAGAACATGTTTGTATTGTGAACAGGGAAGGGGAAGTGCATTATTCGAAAAAGAAAACAATACACAAATCAACATCCTCATCCTCTCCATGTAAACAACTGCAGTGACCCTTTCTAAACACATAATGCCACAGGACTAGCCAATGACTCAGACGGAGAAATGCAAAACAGATATCCCTCGTCTCAACGCGTCCTCCCCGTTTATCTTCCATCTTCCCCGTCCCGAGCCACCCCACGTGCCCTCAGAAGAGCAGACTCTGCCGTTGAGATATGCTGTTGACTGGAGAGAAAGAAGAAGAGGAAGTTTAGGCAACATAGACGACAGCGTTCAATGGTGCATGCAACATTGTGCACGATAAAACCAAATCACTCATAAGGACTGTCAGTGGGTATAAAGGGTCACAAAAGGGAGAGAGAGAGAAAATCAGCGCTCACTTCTGTTACGACCTGAGTCTTGTAGTGTCGGTGTGTGTGTGTGTGTGTGTGTGTGCGCGCGCGCGCGTGTGCGTACATTCTCCTCCCTCTTATTCTCTCTGGTATCTGATAGGATGGCCGCTGATGGGATGTACGATCGCCATTGGTGGTGGAGACGAGGCGTGGTCTTTAAAAGGACGCTGCCGGCATTCAACGGGGAGCTCATTGTTGGTTCGGACGCGGATGGGTTGAGAGCTCCTGGATCCCTTCTCCGGCCGATGATCAAATTTGTCACTTTCAAGTATAGTGTGAAAGCTAGTGATCACGTTCTTTCCCTTTTCAACATTGTGTACTAAGAACGTGGAGCAAAGGGGTGTCCTGCCGATTTGTTTTGAGCTATCTTGTTTGGGTTCTGTTTTGTGTTAGGAAGTTAGGGAAGTAAAATGTATTTTACTTTTGTTATTTGATTAGGTTAGTTATTACTCATTTTCTTTCTAGATTGGTTTTGTTTGTTATTTTGGCCTTTGGGACACCCTGGAGAGATGCTCTTTGTTTCACTTGTTGGCTTTTAATAAATCTAATTACTTATTCTGATTAACATCGTGTACCTGTTTGATTATCGACCGGAGTGATTCGTACTTGGGATTCCATTACCACAACCCAGTCTTATTATGCCCTGTTAAGAGTCTTTTCTACTACCCCTAGGCGCGGGGCGTAATAATTGGGGGCTCGTCCGGGATCCAGGAGCTCTCAACCCATCCGCGTCCGAACCAAATCACCAAACTTACGCGCTTGAGCGCGTGTAACTACACACGCCGTAAAAACCGAAGGAAATTCTGATGCTAACTCACCGGAAATAACAGAATCAAACACAGGATTTTCAATAACTTCGGGGATTGGAAGTACCTTTTCCCCGGCTAAATCGTTACCTACAATTAATGCAACACCACTTACAGGTAACTCATGACGTACTGCCAACTTTACAAAGCCTGTTACTAACCCGGATCGAATGTACACGTTATGCAACGGTACCTTCAACACACCCAATTCAATCCCTTGAATAAGAACATCGGAACCGCAATAACTTTTCTCAGAGAATGGCAGCGCCCTAGCTAACACGAACGATTGATTAGCCCCTGTATTGTCTTATATGTGGCATTTAGCCTTATTAATGGCGTTGCAACACTTTGAGGTGTACATTGGTTCTAGTTCCCTTCCGGTGATCGTATTTACTGATCATAACCCATTAGTCTTCCTGTCTCGTATGAAGAACTCGAATCAACGGATCATGCGCTGGTCACTTTTTGTCCAGGATTTTTACCTGGAAATTCGTTACAAAAAAGGCAAAGATAATGTACTTGCTGATGCCCTTTCACGGTCGTTCAGTTCTGAGTAAATCTACTAGAAGTAGATTCTTTGTGTCCGGGGGTGTTACGACCTGAGTCTTGTAGTGTCGGTGTGTGTGTGTGTGTGTGTGTGTGCGCGCGCGCGCGTGTGCGTACATTCTCCTCCCTCTTATTCTCTCTGGTATCTGATAGGATGGCCGCTGATGGGATGTACGATCGCCATTGGTGGTGGAGACGAGGCGTGGTCTTTAAAAGGACGATGCCGGCATTCAACGGGGAGCTCATTGTTGGTTCGGACGCGGATGGGTTGAGAGCTCCTGGATCCCTTCTCCGGCCGATGATCAAATTTGTCACTTTCAAGTATAGTGTGAAAGCTAGTGATCACGTTCTTTCCCTTTTCAACATTGTGTACTAAGAACGTGGAGCAAAGGGGTGTCCTGCCGATTTGTTTTGAGCTATCTTGTTTGGGTTCTGTTTTGTGTTAGGAAGTTAGGGAAGTAAAATGTATTTTACTTTTGTTATTTGATTAGGTTAGTTATTACTCATTTTCTTTCTAGATTGGTTTTGTTTGTTATTTTGGCCTTTGGGACACCCTGGAGAGATGCTCTTTGTTTCACTTGTTGGCTTTTAATAAATCTAATTACTTATTCTGATTAACATCGTGTACCTGTTTGATTATCGACCGGAGTGATTCGTACTTGGGATTCCATTACCACAACCCAGTCTTATTATGCCCTGTTAAGAGTCTTTTCTACTACCCCTAGGCGCGGGGCGTAATACTTCATTTAGAGAACTGGGCATGAGTGTGGGCAAGATTACCAAACCCAAACACAAGTCAACGTGCACCCAAACACACAGCCACCCACACATGCTCAGTTTACAGCTCTAGAGAAGCCTGGCTGTTTTCTTATCTGGTGAGGGAAGAGGGGTATTCGCAAAGCAAGCTCTTCTCTGTTTCTGCATTATGGCTTCTCTGCAAAGTTGATATACAGTCAAACTTGCACTCAATGTGCTTCATTTTATTTGACGTCAAGCTCGGGGAAAACCAGCCAAATTCAACACCAAAGTCATCACAGAAAAATGACCCATTTTACTTTATTTCCCTCTGATTTCCGTCTCTCTACACTTTTACTGCTAGTAAACATAGTGGAAAGGCAGGAGAGTCTGTTTTATGAAATAATGAATAAACTACGTCTCGTATTCTCATCAAGGTATCATTTATTTAACAGTAATATTATGATATTATTGAAATTTAAAAGAATGGTTTTCTATTTAAATATATTTTAAAATATAATTCATTCCTGTGATCAAAGCTGAATTTTCAGCATCATTACTCCAGTCTTCAGTGTCACATGATCCTTCAGAAATCATTCTGACATGCTGATTTGCTGCTCAAGAAACGTTTCTTATTATCAATGCTGAAATCAGTTGTTTAATATTTTTGTGGAAACCATGATACATTATTTTCAGGATTCTTTAATGAATAGAAAGTTAAAAAGAACAGCATTTATTGGAAATAGAAATATTTTGTAACGTCTTTACTGTCACTTTTAATCAATTTATGCATCCCTGCTGAATAAAAGTATTAATTTCTTTATCATAAAAATTATATTTTAAAGGATAGTGCATTATTATACAACAATTTCAATCGGGTGGCACCAGCCTTTGGCATTTCATCAGTGATTTTGACACGGAGAATTTGAGCGCATGGATTAATATTCATATTTAGCACTGACTTTAGTGCTCTGTATAAACGCTGAATAATTATAAGCTCTGACAGCTTCATCAATTCATGAACTGAAAACATATGAGGTCTGAGTGAAGAATTCGTTTTTAAAAAAAATTTCCCCCAAACTAATTATCACAAGAGAACCTGCCAATGAACAGATTCTTAATGAGGATGAATGTCTTAATAAATTTTTCTCAGCTGAATTATGTAACCTCAGCCCATTAATTACTGATATTGTTAGATCTCCAAAACATTCTGGGTTTAGTTTATTTTACAATGAACTACATTTTGCAAATGTTTTAACCATTAATGTTGGCAACCCTGCTTCTGACATGCACATCATGCGGATCGCCAAAACAGACAGTAGAAGTCCATGCTCATTTTAATAGTGATGAGCTTATCATATCATACACATAAAAGGAAAAAGGTGACAGATGAGAGGGCTTGATTGATTTCAGTAAATTGAGCATTTAACCATTCACACAACTGTGAGAATGAAGTCAGTATGGGATCTTTGCTCTAAATCAAGGCCAAAAATAATGCTAATGTTTATGTAAGTGTTCATGTATTGATATAATCTGCTGGTGCTTTGTATTTTCTGTATGTTCTTATTTACTTCAGTGATGGATGCTTCTATCATTTCTAATTTCAAGCAGTGCCTGAGTCCATTACATCTTAAAGTCTAGCTATGCACTCTGTTCAGAGAGAAAACATGTTTTTTGAAATATAAAAAAATGATTCAGTTGTGATTAATTCTTGCAGGGTACAGCTGGACAGTACAGATGAACAGGAAACTCAAGGGAAGAAATATGGTTTTGTTGTTTGTGACCTCCTGCCTTGAGCGGAGGGTGACAAACATGTACCTAAGGTATGCCGAAACCTTAGACATCTTTGCAAAAGCTCTGGAGTGCAGTGAAGCAGTGGTGTAAACCAAAGAAAATAGAAAACATCAAAGCACATACAAATAAGCAAGGAGAGAAGAGAGACAGAGAGACCGTGGGAAAGACAGAGCAGAAAACAAAGTTAGCAGAGAATGAGCTTCATAATAAGAACTTCCTCTGGAAAATGTCTAATGCAGTGGTATCATCGCAAGTGTGTCTTAACAAGCCTGTATGAGAAATAAACCGAGATGAAGGATACAAATATACAGCTGCTAAAATCATTGCTAGGAAGAACTAGTCAAAGGTGTGACAAAATAGCAATACTAAGACTGTTTTGTTTGTGACAAAAAGAATTTCATTTAAATGTCACACAAAAACGCGGTTGGTCACTTTATAGCCCTTCTCTGGACAGTTCAGATTTTCACAAGACTATATAAATTCAGACTGTTTGAAAGTAATGCCAGCTGACGCGCTGCCATACACAGAGAGGTCAGAAACGCACGATACACTGATGGAAGAAGCTCAAAACTATCATCATGAATCATCATTCATTGGCCATTTGTGTTTTGTGGTTTTACCTGATTCTGACAGCGAATTCGTCCTCATTCCGGGCTCCTTCTCCAGCTGGATTTCTTGAAGTGCGAATATTGATGTAGCTGGCAGGGAGAAATTCAACAGTTATGTTAACATGCTGAACTAAAACTAGGGTTGATATATAACGTTAAGGGTCAGAGAATTTGTGCAAGATTATTTCAGCACACACCAACTTTCAGTGCAAATACAGAATAGCTCACAGCGGCTCAGTGGAATTAAATGTCTTTCAAAGTAAAGTGTGTGTATGTGTGAGACTTCTGTCTGACACTTTAATAATTCTATCTGTCAGTGTGAGGTGTGTGTGCGTGTGCATCGGTTATCTGGCACCATCATAAATCTCCTCGGTGCACGGAGACGTGTGTGTGTGTGTGTGTGTGTGTGTGTGTGTGTGTGTGTGAACTCACTGTCTGGCAGTGTGAGAATTCTCTCTCCCAGGCAGTTGAAGTATGGGTGTCTCATGGCTTCCTCTGCTGCAATCCGTTTCTTCCCCTCAAACTGAAACAAAGTTCAGTGTTAGTCAAGCACACGGGAAAAACACTCACTAACCAACTAACTAAAAACACAACATATTATACACTATTATTCAAAAGTTTGGGGTAGTAATTAATTTTTTAAGCATTAAAAATTAATATTTAAAAAAAAAAAATTTAGCAGGGATGCATTAAATGGATCAAAAGTGACAGTGAAAGACATTTGAGACATTGTTACAATAGATTTCCATTTCAAATAAATGCTGTTCTTTAGAACTTTCTTTTCATCAAAGATTCCAGAAAAAGTTACATTGCTTTCCACAAAAATATTAAGCAGCACAACTGTTTTCAACATTGATAATAATAAAAAAAATTTTTAATAGCATGTGAAACTGAAGACTGGAGTAATGATGCTGAATATTCAGTTTTGCATCACAGGAATAAATTACATTTTAACATATATTCAAATGGAAAACAGTTGTTTTAAATGGTAAAAGTTTTTTCATAATATTAGTGTTTTTACTGTATTTTTGATCAAATAAACACAGCTTCATTTCACAACTCAAAACTTTTGAACTGTAGTACATAATGCAAGTTACCAAAACACGTTTTTATAATTAAACATGAAATTATAACAGTAGCCTAACAACGTTAATAGCTATTTGGTTGCTGAATAAAACTATAAAATTTATGAAAAGTTGTTTCAGATGGAGCAAATAACTATTACACAGAAAACTACAAAGACAAAGATTTTTTTTGGTATAGCACACGCTGATGAATTAACCAGAATTGACCTAAAGAAACATTTGTCACCTGAGCAGCATTATTTATCACTGTATACAGACAAATAAATATTCAGACAGCTGAACTCTGGAAAGAGAACAACAGCCATATATTAAAAAAAACTTTTTAAAGTCTTTATTAAAATACTCCCTCTTATCCCAGCCTAATAAGGATATAATACTATAAGCGATGCTTAAATATCTGTGATTTCCAGAAAAGTGCAAATACTACGGCTCAAACACAAGCATCCCAACCAGTGGGGTGAGTTTGAGTAGGGACCATCTTCAACTTTATAACATTTCTAATAAAATTAAACTAACTTAAGCTTCTTACTGGCACTGTTGCTTTCTGTAGAGCTTCTTAATCAGGGTTTCTACAGACATGAACAAGCTAAATTTAAGACTTTTTAAGACATTTTTAATACCACCTTATTTGAAATTTAAGACCTAAACCTGTAATGGAAATACACATTTTATTACATATATATGTAATATTTAAAATGTTTAAATTAAAAAGAAATCAAAATATAATTTCTGTAATAAATTATATTTATTACTACTATATACAGTGAACTTTTCATGTCAGCAGACAATATTCCATACAAAATATCCCTGCAAAATAACTGCATCACTGAGATTTTTGGTGGAGTAAATAATTTATTCTGAAGCAATATTTTCATCAGTGTTTTATCAGCTTTTACATACTTAAATCTGCATATTGTTATTCACCTTTACAAAGGCCTATTTCTAACCTTTTTAGATGTATGCATCATCTTTCATGTCAAATTATTACAATTTATCAATAAATTTAATATACACTATAGGGCTCCAAGTCAGATTAAATAATTTACACTGCAAATAGCAATAATTACAACTGCAATAATGTTATGAGATTAATATTTTAAATGCATTTATGAATATACAAATAAGAAATGTTGAGGGGAAAAATGCATATTTTCCAACATACTTCTCAACTAAACTACCAGAAAGTAGCGGTAAGTCTCTTAATGAGTGAGTCACTGAATCATTCATTCAACTGATTGAGTGTGTTATCATGCTGGTATCTTAAGGACTTTCGTGGACAGCTGACTCCTAAAGTTTTTGATATTCTTCATATTCTGTTTGGTGGTCTGATAAAAATGAATATTTTCCAATAAGTTTAAATAGATTTTTACCTTTTATGTGCGTATTTGACATTTATTAAGTCATTTTTCTATAAGTGTGCATTATCTTTTGAGTCAAAATCTTACATTTAATCAGTGAATTAGAATAATAAGACATTTGGGCTGTTATTAAGCAAATGAAATCAGTATCAACAAAATATATCTTTGCAATCCAGTCATACAGTAAGCTGCACTTGAAGTGGCATTTAGAAGTATTTACACACTGTTTAATGCAAAACATGTATGCATTTAACCTGCAGTTACAAATGCATAAATAATCTATTATAATAAACATAAAACGTTGAATACTGATATTTGAAATGATTTAAAAAATAAAAAGATACTTTAAATGTGAAATTAAAACCGCCAGCAGGTGGCAGCATGTCACTGTTAATAAGTGAGTCACTGCGACCGAACCGAATCATTTAAACGGGTGATTCATTTAGGAACAAAACACCGTCAAGTTGCTCAAAGACGCAAAACAGTTTGGTGGCTTTGTTTGGAATTATTTTTGTTGGCGGAAATAGAGCAAAAACAGGCGATATGGTGTCTATAACGTAAGTCTCTTAATAAAACTTCTAGTTTATTGAACTGTCAATATCACATTTCTATATGGTAATTTTTGTAGGGAAAAAGGCATTCTTCCTGTGAAATTGATTAACTATATGAAGTGGTATAAATATACACATTTTCTGCCCGTGTCTTGAATTTGTGATAATTCCGAATGTATTTTAATAGACTGAATCATGCAGTGAAACGAGGCACTGGAAATGCATGCGCACGCGCACTAGACTCCACGTAATGCGTGCACTCTGTAGTCATGTTTTTTTTTTTTTTTTTTTTGCATCGTGAGAACATTGAGCAAAATAGCTCATTTGTCATGGTGTTACTTAACTATATTATGTTATGAATAAACTAAACATTTTGAATTTTTATCTCAGTGTGTTTCTTCTGAGCTTATGTGTGCTGTCACGCTCATTTGTTCTGAAGTCTCTCACAAAGAGACAAACAGAGTGAGCCTCAGCGCGAACTTGTATTCTGTATTCTGCTAACTTACTGCAATTCTCTGATGATGCAGTAACTTACCGCGAGGAAGAAAAAATCTTCGGTCTGTCAGATGATTGTAAACAGTCATTAGGTCCATCAGATTTAATATATTAGCGGTAATGTGACCAAAAATATTTAAGACCCATCGAATCCGAATTTAAGACATTAAGACTTTTTAAGGCCTTATATTTGGAAAACGTTATTTAAGACTTTTTAAGACTTTTTAAGGACCCGCGGACACCCTGTTAATGACACTAATAATGACACTATTGTACTTTTTTTTCAGCTGCTTTAGAGCAGAACTTGCCTCATATTTGAAGTTTACATCATTGTTTCTGTTATTTTTAACCTGTGAAGCTGCTTTGAAACAGTCTGTATTATATAAAGCGCTATTTAAGTAAAGGTGACTTTAGTGGACTAAATAATACACAAATCACCTGCAGCAGTTTCGACAGAAGTTCAACTCCATCATTGTCCAATCTGCAAGAAAAAAAATAATGCACTTCAGTAAATGACCTCCAACAGCGAGTCGTTTTTTTTTTACAGCAGGAGCGGTGATCGTTCCAGGCATCAGGCCCAGAGGACAGCTGTCGTTACCGTGGAGTGTGATTGTGGAGACAGTCGGCGCGGTAACGGGGGTAGTTATAGGAGATGAACTCCTCGTTGGAGGTTATTCCGGGCCAGGTCTCCTCTGTGGGCGTACCTATGAGAAGACACCACCGCAGGGTTTATAAATATCACAGTGACACACAGAGACAAACTGTCAGATCTAGAGCCAGAAAGAGCAGAGTGGGAGAGAAGGAGAGAGTGGGTGAGAGAGCGGTACCGAGCAGTTTGAAGATAAAGTGCAGCTCCTCCTCCACCGTGGAGCCGGGGAACAAGGGTCGACCTGTAGACATCTCGTAGAAGATACAGCCAACACCCCTGCAACATTAAAACTCAATTCAAGTTCACCCCCACAGAAGCACTGACATGAGAGTGTGCGCTGATTTTTCCACAGTAAAAACAAGAGTCCAATTATTAGCTCACTGTTTAAATCGACAACACCATGGTACAAGATATCATTTTAGAGAAGTGTAAGCTTGCACTCAGAACTGAATAAAAATTTGTTATAATGGTAATTGTGTATTAATACTTTGAATTTTCATTTTGTTTTTAGTTTTAGTCATTTCGTTGTGCGCTTGTCATTCTTATAAGCTTTTTATGTTTCTATTTAGCTGTAATTATTTTTTATTTCAGTTGTAGTTTTAGTCATTTTAGTACTTCAGCTTAAACGTATTTCAGTTACTTGCCAAAGCAAAGCATCTTGCTATTCATTTTGCTATTGCTGCAGTGTACGTCATGTGTTGGATGGATGCCTTTGGCCATTGCATCATGTCTTGTTGCGTTCTTCAGTGGCTGTGTCAAGTTAAAAGAACTTCAAAACTGTGTCTTTGACATCTGCTGCACTACGTCTAGCTGCTTCTGAATGCAAGAACACATGCTGTAGCACATGGCGCACATGGCAGCAATAGCAATATAAATCCTCCCTGAATTATCAGTTAAAAAAAATAAAATCAAAAATAAAAATAATAGCCAATTCAATTACTAGTGTTAATCAGAAGCGTTGTTAACTACAACTATTTTTTGGTAATTAAAATAGTGTTAAAATAGTATATTCTATAAATGTTAGATGGAAAACGTCAGCTCAAAATACTTAGAAACTAGAAATTAAAATAAGCTGAAGTACTAAATCTACTACAACTAAAACCTGGAATAAAAAAAAAATTATTATATATAAAAAAAAACAAAAAAACAAAGCACTTAGCAAAATTACTAAACAAATTATTAATAAATACTACAATACAATACTACAACTGATACCACAAATAAATCAAGTAAGATATATCATCAGCTGGATGCTCACCACATGTCAATCTGAGTGGAATAGTCTGTGCTGCCCAATAGGATGTCAGGGGGGCGGTACCAGAGCGTCACCACCTCATTGGAGTAGGTCTTGGTGGGAATCGACTTTGCTCGTGCCAGACCTGAAGACCAACAAAAAAAGCTAATTTTTCAAAGCAGTTTGGCCAGTTTCAGCAAGCTTTGTAGATCTTCACAACATATTAAACATCAACTCCACATAAGCCCTACCAGAAGTTTAGTACACTAGATTCTTTTAGCCAAAGCAACAGTACATTTACAGTACAATTATTACTGAGACCATGCAACTAGAGTAACCTAAGCATACGTTTTTTCAAGTAGGTAAGTGGGCAGCTGGTTTTCATTAACCTCTAGGCTACACCACCCACACAATGAGAAAATAGCAAGAGTAAAAATGAGTTTTGTATTTAAAATTAAAATCAGGTTTGTATGTTACAGACCAAAATCAGCCAGCTTTAGCTCCCCGCGGTCGTTGATCAGAAGATTTTGGGGCTTGAGGTCTCGGTGAAGGACTTTACGTCTGTGACAGTAGTTCAGACCTCGCAACAGCTGAAACAGGAACAGCTGAAATGGAAAAAAAAAACACAGGTGAATAATAAGAACACCGTATATGATTGCGATGTGGAGCAGAACGGTTATGAGAAACAGAAAATGAAAGACATTTGTCAAAGATGCCTTACCTTGACATTGTGCATATGAATGCAGTTTCCACAGTCATCTAGGTACTGTTTCAGGTCTTTATCCTAGGAGATAAAGGAAGTCATCAAAGTAACAGATGAATAACCAAACTTCTATTATATATAACTTATGTAACTTATATAAAATTATATTCTCGTGGGCAGGGATTACTAACAATTTTTTTGTAGCCAGTATAAAAAATGATAAATTAACAATTAACAACACATTCACATGCTTTCTGATGTTGGTTAACTGTTACTTGACATGAAGGTCAACAAAATTTTTTTTATTTATTTATTTAGATGTTTAAATGTTTTATTTTAATTGTTTTTTTAATATTTAAAATATTTAATTGAATTCTAAATTGAATGATTTATTAGCTTTTCATGTAGCTTTGACACTGTCGTCAATTTAAGATCCCTGTTTTTGTGCCACATAAATCTGCTCTATAACTTAATTTTAAGCTATTATGTTGATAGATATGCCATCCATAAGTCATTTCAATTTAATACTAACTACAATTGTTTGGACAAGAGTAATTTGACTGTACTGTAACTACTTCAAATTATGAGCAGTATGCAACTTGGCAAGCTACGGTTTCCACTGTTGGTGTGTAGATGACTGTGTGTGTGAGATCATAAGTGCAGTTAAAAAGTGAACAGAGTACAGTGAAATACCACACATGTGAGTGACTCACCAAGTACTCGAACACGAGGGTAAGAGACTTTTGAGTGTGGATGATGTCATGAAGAGTCACAATATTGGCGTGTTTCAGGTCCTTCAGCAGAGACACTACAGAGACACAGAAAGAGACAGATTATTCCTCAAACACGTGGCCTTTATGAATATTCACTAAATGACAAGCACAAATGACAAGCTAGACAAAGTTAGCAGCTCTGCAAAAATAGTTGCAAAATATAATTTTTTTTTCCCCAAATGAAATTGACCTTAAACACTCTTTTGCTACCGTAGCTTTAAAATTTTGATATGTAAATGATCTTAGTTAAGGTTTGCTAACCGGAAACAAACTGTTTTTGCAGTTTAGTTTCCATAAATGGTCAGGGTGGGCTGGGGACGAAGCTTTATGTGAACTTCTTGTAAATAAGCCCCATTTTCCATATTATAAAACCCTTTTAACCAGCTGAATTACCCTGTAACAAAAGCCACTGATTGTGAATTTAGAGATTAACTTGCTAATTTAGAACATCCTAAATTTAAGAGTACAAATGGCTTTCATCGTGCAAGCATGTGGGAAATTTGGGGCAGTAGTTTGGTGATCTAATTTTAGTGCTGATCCACTACGGCATGCTTCTAACTCACCTTCTCTAATGGCAGTGCATGGAGCTCCTTCCTCATGCTCCAAACGGATTTCCTTCAGAGCCACTAGATTATCCGTCAGTTTACTGCGGCCTTTATATACTGTAGCGTAGGTGCCCTGAGAAAGAAAAAGATGACAATGCACAGTAACATGACTATGGTGCTTTAAAAACCGGTTTTGGATCAGAGCTACTATCTAAAAATCGCCTGTGAAGTTACCTCTCCTAGTTTATCCAGTTTCACGTATGTCTCCAACTTCCCAAATCCGATCTCAGACTGCAAACACCCAAAGACAAAAAAATATGTCACAACATGGTCCTAAAAAGCAGCGCTTAAACAACACGGGGATACAGGGCAGAAAATTTCAAAGGCATTCATGTGAACTCATTAGAATACACCCAAATCACACTGCTCCCATTTCAGACGGCTGGGCTGGTCGCAGAGGTTTATATAACACACACAGACAACATGAGCTAAAATATCCCTCCCCAAAATAAATTGGGAACAAGTGAAGTGTAACAAAGGAAGTGTTTAAATGCATCACAGATCAAGCGTGTGTCAACAGCACTGACTAAACATCACGGTCTGGGTTATATCTCATATCAAGGGCAGCTGAACTTGTAGTATTTCATAATTAATTAAAAACATGATTTTGACATTCTGTCATATCCGGATCATATCTCGCCCCAATATGACTTATTTAGGACACTATTTAGCAATGTGACTTTATTTACAGAAAAATCCAATTATTTCCCTTTCAAATTCTCAGTAACAATGTGGGGAAGAAAATCCAAAATAATCATATATAATTTTATTAAGCAAAGACTAATTGCCTAATCTTTCTTGTTCTGATTTTAACTTGTTGATTTTAAATTTTAAATGTTTGTATTTTGTATTGCTGTCTATATGTGCTTATATCCACATATTGCTGTCTATATGTGCTTAATTGTCATGAATAACAATGTTATAATGTAGAATAAAGTATAAATGCAAAAAATCAACAACTTATAATTCTATAATGAATAATAAAACTAGGCTTCAGTTTCTTTATGCAAAATAGAGTTGGTGTGTTCCATTTTAATTTTGGGGGTGAAATTTGACCTGGCAATTTCTTTGTGAGGCTCTCGCTCATTTTCCTGTGACACTAATATTTTGAGAATGGTTTTAGCAGCGAGACACGCCGTGAAAGTTTGTCTTGTCTATGTGTTCACAACGATTTCAAAGCACTGATAATGTGACTCTGGAACAAACAAGACAAGTGAAGGAGAAGAGAAAAGACTCAAAGAGAGAGAGTGACAGAGAATGAAAGATCGAGCGAAAGAACTGGTTGCAAAAGAAAGCAAAGACAGAAAAGGAGGGAATGAGTCTAAAAGTGCAATTCCATATAAAAATATGATGAATAAATAAAATAGATAACTTTATATGATTTTACACCAGCATCAAAGGCTATATTAATGGCAAACTCGAGAGTAATTTAAAAAGAAAAAAAAAAGCCTTAATAAAAATAATTATAATAACAGAAGAACAATAATTTAATAATATTGTTCATAATATAATTAATATTACTTTATGCAATTTATTTTTACAAACAAAAATAAAGAAATAGATGATATACAATCTTTCAATTATATATTTGATTTAAAAAAATATCTAATATTTTCTTAAAGGATTTTTTTTTTTAAATGGCCATTAATGTAATTTCTGACTAAGTAAAATTGTTTCCTTTTAGTTTTACAGTAACAACGTATTAAAAAAATTAAATACAATTTTAAAAAAAATCACAAAGGCAATTGTTCTCCATTAAATAAATATAACCAATTCTATGTCTTGTATATACAGCCTGGTCATTTCTATTTTCTATTTCTATCTTTCATTTATAACTGAATTCCCTAGATTGTATAATTAGTTATGGATACATTCTATCATATTAAATATGAAATTTTCTAGACTAGTATGATACAGGCCACACTGAACATAAACATCATCACAAAACATTGGATTTGAGCAGAAAATCTGGCACAAGCAGAGGCTGAAAAAAGGAAAGAGGTTGAGAGAAAGGAAAACCAACAGAGAGGCATTACCAGAGATACCCTGCGTAATCTCCGGCTGAGCGGTTTGTCAAACAGGGGGCTGTTGAGGCTGAATTTCTCCAGGTAGCCATCAGGAAGCCTGATATCGGCAGGCAGAGACAGACGTTTGTTTATGTCCTGAGAGAGAAGGAGGAGGGGGAAACCATTATTAGTTAAGGCCTAAAGGTTTCGTTACACTACATAACAGTAATAACCCATCTGGCCCACAGGCTAGTCATCTAACTGATGGGTACCATGCCGTGGAGCATTTTCAGTAACCACTATGCACCATTAGTCACATGCAACTGATGTACCTTCAATAGCAACAAACAAGCTAATGGTTATTACATGGTACATAGTTTAATTCAAGCAAACAAAAAAACAAAGCTAAGCCATGGAAAATTGCATGTTTTTATTACCCAACACGTCATGTATTATTCAGTGTCCCAGTCTAAAAATACTGACTAAAAAAAAAAGTAATGCATGGTCAGAAATGTAATCATACCTCTGTGGAAATTTTGCGACCTGGGTTGTTTCTCAGACGAACTCGGACGGGGCTGTGCACCTCATCAGAAGATGTGGCCGAAGCCTGATCGCTTTCTCCATCTGAACCCATTTTAACATCCTCATGGACGATTTCTGCTTTTACAGACACAATCACACACACACAAAAACATTTGCATGCTATGTTGACGTCACTATTCCGATGATACTGGTAAAATGTATTGAATAAAATAAAATCCGATGTTTCTAAATGTCTTTCCGCCACTTCATTATTCTGTTTTAAAACCAAAGTAATGCTGATTTATCATCTGTGAGCCTGAACACTCTCCAAATGCATCTCTCACACATTTATCTGTCTGTCTCTGATGCATTTATATGACTTGGAGATTCATACCACACTACAGCTGAGGAACTACTTAGCTGCTCTGAAAGGAGATCCGTCTCATACCCACACAAAAGGAAAAAAAAATAGAAGTCATTATCTTTCATTCATTTATTCACTCGCTGTCCCATCCCCCCCGTTAAACCATAACACAACCTCCCACCCCCTCACCGTCATCACTTCATTACACCATCACTCCACACACACACACACACACACACACACACACACACACACACACACACACACACACACACACACACACACACACACACACACACACACACACACACACACACACACACACACACACACACCCTGCCTGTCTATCCATGTATAACAGTGCAGTGGTTCTCAACCGATTTTGCTTTGGATGCAGATTTTAGAAGTGACCCAGGCAAAACAGAATTATTAGTTGCACAAAATTAAACAAAAAAAATCAAACACTGAAATGCAAAATGATTAACAACTACTAAATAGGAAAATTTGTCATCTTTAATATTTCTAGGTTTAGGTTTCTTTTACCTTGCATGCATCTTATGGCCATGTAAACCTATTTATTTAATCTGCCTTTTATCTTGTGTCTTATAATCAATTGTATGATTTATAATCCTATAATCCGATATAAAGCAACTTTCCATGTTTGAATCCTTCTAATTTAGTTAACAAGTGACATTGCTAAAAATACAAATACTGTAGTGTCTTTTTGGACACATGGCCTTCGGCGACAAAAGATATGGGAAATGTTTATTTCTCCCTCTCTTGATAAGCAGATATATTTTGCTATCCTACTTGTGTAAAATTCTATGGTTAGCTGCATTTTATATTCTGCATTTAACATAGTTTTTAACTGGGTTGCAATCCACCAATTGAGAACCACTGTGATAGTGTATGCGTCTATGCTGAATTCACCAGAGTCCAAGTTGTACAGTAGGGTTGGGAATCAAGAACTGCTTTCTTTTTTGATAGAAAACATAAAATTATTCGGTTATGACATTCAGTTCTGCTAACAGTCTTGAAACATCTCCATTCTTACATCAAAGTGGACATAAGTCCTAAAAAAATTAGAAATACAAGCACATCTTATTTCATTTAAGCAAGTAGTTCATTGCTTCTCGCAATTAAAAAGTCTGTGTAAATGCAACTTTTCTGGATACATATGCTGTTCTGCAGACGTCAGTTGTTTGAGGTCATTTCAGCAGAACAATAATAACAGATCTGAAGCAAGAATACAAAAAATATTATTGTATCTTTGCTGTCTTTATCCCTCTTAAACCTCCTTTAGATCCAGCAGTTTATGTGTTTAAAGGGATAGTTCACCCAAAAATTTTAATTCTGTCACTATTTACTCACCTTCAGTTTATTCCAAACCTGTATACATTTCTTTCTTCTGCTAAACACAAAGGATGATATTTTTTGAAGAATGTGGAAAAAACGGAAAACTTTCTGGTTCCTACTGACTTTTTTGTCCAATTAATGGAAAATCAGTGGGGACCAGCAACTATTTGGTTACACATATTCTTTAAAATATCTTCATTTGAAGCAGAAAAAAGAAAGTCATACAGGTTTGGAACAACTTGAGCTTGAGTAAGTGATGACAGGAATTAAATTTTTGGGAGCACTATTCCTTTTCAATTAAAAAAGGCAGAGAAGTTGCTTTGGCATTACTGTTCTGCTAAAATGACCTCATTGTTTGACAACAGGACTTTAAGGGAAGTGAACACAATAACAATCATTAACTATAACAATAAGGAACATGGAATCAGAAGCAAAACTGTTAAAATTCCTATCCCTACTGTGCAACCTCACACACATCACACCCTCGTCCTCTGTGTGCATGCGTGTACGTGCATGTGAATATACCCAGGCGAGTGGTGTGGTTGAGATAGGAGCTGAGACTGCGGCCCAGGCTGCGTGGTCTGCGCAGGGTGCTGCTGTAGGACTGCAGGAGGGAGTGCATGCTGAAGGAACCCCCCGAACCTCTCACTGAACCCCGCAGACCACCACTGCCGCCAACTGGCATGGCCTCTGGGAGGGAGGAGAGGGGAGGAGGACGACACACAGAGGAAATGAGGACGAGGAGAAGGGGGGAAGGGCAGAGAAGGAGCCGGGAAGGAAAATGTAAATGTGGCGGGACACATAATGGAATTGAGTGTTATGGGAAAAGGAGCAGTAAACGGAGTAGAATTGTATAGAAAAAAGGGTGAATAAAGAAGATTAGTGTATTATGGAGATGTAAAGAAAGAAGAAGTGGTTGGGAATGAGTGATATGGTTCGGGTGAAATGGTAATGTCGGGTAGCAAGTGTTTGTGAGAGGACGGAACAGAGAAGACGGAAAAGGGAGAAAAACAAGGTTTGGGGGAAAGGTCATAGGGCGAGAAGAAAGAAAGAGGAAATATTAAATTAAAAACAGAAAAAGGTCAAAATTTAAAGCATGCATTCATTTTTCCAAAATGGTTATTTAAAGAAAAAAAAAAAAAAAGAGAGAGAGATCAATTTACAAGGAACATCTTCAGTGTTAGTGAATGAGGCACAAGGGTAACAATTATTAAGCAACGACACTGATAAACTCATTTTCTCGCTGCCGGTAATTGTTTCTAATGATGCTCTGCACTGTGGCGGCGATTAAAACGTCACACGAGGGCATCGATTCATCAGCATATGAAAGCCAAATGCATTTCAAATTTGTGCAGGGTTTGGAGAAATGCCAAAACATGCTACAAAAGAATGAGATGGATTTGCGGATCCAATATGATGATGTATTTGCATATGGTAATTAGAATATATAACATGTACATATATATTATTGACTTGGGTGAGGCGGTTATGGAGAAGCTGTTTTGTTGAAACTGTCAGATCTGAGATGAGCAGGATCTGTCAGTGCAGTCAGCTTGAGATGGGAAGCCATGCTAGAAAACAACATGCTGATTGGTCAGAGGGGGTAACAGCAGGCAGGAGACACTAGCTTAGCTCAACGCACGCAGAGCCATAGCCAGCCCTTGGGTATAATGGACAGATTGACTTTAAAATTCATTTCGATTTCTTAATGCAATGCTTTAATGCTGCATACCCGTATCACACTGACAGGCAACACGAAGGGAGGCAGAGGTGAATGTGTATGCATTCAATGACAAATGGCTGAAAGACACTTTCTTAAAAGCACATGGATTAAAGCACAGCCCTGAGCATCCTGGTGTATTCTAGAGAGTATCGGGACTTTTAAAGTCAAAATCGACCACGTTTACTTACTTTATAAATGGCTTGTATGCTCTTCAGTGCAAGCTACTCATATATACAAATTTGTTTTTATAATTCATCAAAATATAGCAACATTCTCAAACCTACAACTTTTTATTTTCTGAAGGCATAATAACCTAATCCAATAAAATCCTGATGGATAAAATCCTGTTATGCCCTACATAATTTCCTGCTGAATATTTTGTCACTTTAAAACACATCTGATTATAGAGGTTAAACACATAGCAAATGCAGTTGCCAGTTGTCATTAACACTTCCTTAAAGGGATAGTTCACCCAAAAATGGAAATTCTGCCATTATTTACTAACTACAACATTGCTTGAAACACACACACACACACACACAAAATAAAATTAAATAAAATATATAATAATATATATATATTTTTTTATTATACATACATTATATATATATATATATATATATATATATATATATATATATATATATATATATATATATATATATATATACATATACATACATATATGTATGTATGTATGTATGTATGTATGTATGTATGTGTGTGTGTGTGTGTGTTACAAGCAACGTTGCGGTATTTACTAACCTTGCTTAAAACGCACAAACACATATATATAGCCTATACATATCTTATGAAGAATGCTGGGAACCAAACAACATTAGCCCAAGAAAATGATGACAGAATTTATTTAGGGTGAAATATCCCTTTAAGAGAGATTCTACGCCCGTGACTCAGTTACAGAATTACGTTTTTTAAACAAAAACAAAACACTATTTCTTGTAACATTTTTACAGAATTACCTAAAATAACATTTATAACAAAACACCTTTGTATAGAGCATCTTAAAAAATACACACCGCTATACAAACATCACTTGGTCATAAGGTGAATTGAGTTTTCTGTTGCATGCTGTCAGCAAAGAAAACACAATAGAAAGATGTGCTACTTTTTGTCTTTGTCTTATCGCAATTCAGATGGCAAGCTCACAACTCAGGTAAAATCTAATTTATTTTGTCATGGCACAGTAGTTTCATATAGAGCACCTCCACTGAACAGTGAAAGGAAACACTGCTGTAAAGTAAAGGCAGTGTATTAAAATTCACAGCTGCTCTGTACCAAATTTACAGTATAGCTGAAGTAAAAGCCACAGATCTGACATTAATCCATAAACATAAAGAGGAAATTAGTAATTTAACTAAAACTATGTATTTTATACTCAACATGCTGAGAATTACAGCGCTTAAAGTGGTCTTTTGACAGACTAAATGCTCTTTTTTAAGTCTGGCCATTAGCAACAATTCTGGCGACTTTCTGGCTGTCATTATATAAAAGCCCTGGAACAGACTGTACAGATGGCGCTGAATTTGAGCTGTTTTTATCCCCTCTAGTAAGAATATTCTCACACACACACACACACACAAACACATACACACTAGTTATGAGCATCTGAAATATTACATGCCACAAAGTTTTCATGCAAGTCCCAAAATTGGAAAGGAATGACTGGGACGAGTTAGAGATGAAACGTAATTATGTTGTAATGTTTGGTTAGATATGCTTAACCACACTAACTGATTAGTCATCAATCACATAAGTCGGCCAAGTCTGTGAATTTTCTGCATCAATTGCATTTGTGGAACATGGCGGAATGAAGTTAAACATGATAAAATGTGTTAAATGTAGCATTACAGCCTAAATATTTAATAAATCACGCAAGGGAAGAATTTCACGCATGACGAGCATTTAAGTTCTGTGGAAAGCTGCAGATCGTTCTGTGGAATTCTGCGGATGCAGATTCCATGCAAGTTTACTGATAAGTTAAGAATGCAATCCACTATGGGCATTAGGGCTGCACGATTCATCAACATAAAACTGAAGCTGTGATATGGCTTAGTGAGATTATCAAATTGTGATTTAATTAAATAAATATAGGCATTCATAACCACAAGTGGCTCATTATCCACAGGTGTTTGCAGTTTTTCAGAGCAGCTTGATTCGTAATAAATTCTGCTCCACACAAACTCCATCTCCGCTTCTGCTTTAGATCATTTTAATGCGTCAATCTTCACATACTTTTAACGAGAAGCTCTTATCAATAAAAATAAAGAGATGCATAAAAGTGATAATTCAACAAAAAAAAGAAAATTCTGTCATATATTTAGAAGAATGTTGGCAACCGTTGGCAACAGTTGATGACAGAATGGGAAAAAAAAATACTATGGAAGTCAATTGCTACCATCAACTGTTTGTTTGAACATTCTTCAAAATATCTGACAGATTTTTTTTATTGCTTTTGGTGAACTGCTTTTCTGTCAAAATAAAAGTTTGATGTCTTAACATTTGGAAATTAAGAAATTAAGATTAGTATTTGTAATGTTACAGTTTTAATGTAAAATAAAATTATTATTAATATACGGTTTTCTTTAATGACTTTTTTAATTTTAAAGTTACCATTTTTATATTTTATTTAATAATAATAATAATAATAATAATAATAATAATAATAATAATAATAATTATAATAATAATAATAAATTATTATTTAATAATAATAATAATAATAATAATGATATTTATAATGATTTTTTTAAATTGTTAATATACTTTTATCAAGGGAAAAAATATCGCAATTAATTTTTTCACATTTTTCTCCAAATCGTGCAGCCCTGATGGGGACTTTTCTATGCTTTACTGGTCAAATGCAACTGCATCTATGTTCGGTAAGATAAACCACTGTACGCAGAGTTTTGCACTAGAAATCTAGTGTGGCTTCCATGTTGTAGTGCAAAAAAAGTGAATGTTACCGTACCAGAATCGCTGTGTGCTCCTGTGTCCTGAGAGCTGATGGTCTCGCTCAAGGTCTTGTCCCCGCTGTTACCCCCTCGCAGCGTCAGGGACAGCTGCCGTTTGATCTTCCTCATGCGGTCCATCAGTGGGGGTATGGGGGGACCAGATGAGGGGGGTGGAGGGGCTGCCACTGTTCAACCGCCCTGTCGGAGACACACAAATGCAAACAGGACCTTACAATATGCTTCTTGTTTCATTTGAGATCCTCTGTGATTACTGGACAGAGCAAAGTCGTGCATTATCAAGGACGCCGTCCTCTTAAGACTGTAATGGAATGAGTTAACATATTCTGGGATAAATATTAGCTTAAAATTATGTTAAGACAAAGGTGGAGCAGAGAGGTGATTCAGAGGACAAATTTGTTTATTTCATAACGTTATTTGAGCGGTTGGCGCTCTACGGAGTGGACATTAAAGTGAGAGACAGTAACTGGAAGAGGTTCACGGTGAGAGATCACACCTAAAATAAACAAATCACACAGCCAACTGTAATTGCACACATAAGTAATGATTAGCCACAGTGTTTTCACACTCATCATTTTAAGTGTGATTGTTTTCATTTATAAATATCAAGTGCTTAAAGGATTGCAGACGCTGCAGATTCGAGTGTTTTAAGGCCGGAAATGCAAGGAATCCAACATGGAGATTCTCGGAGAGGCACAAAAAGGGTAATAATTGCAACAACACAGCCATTAAATGAGAGTTTGTGCAGAAAGCACCAAACACATTAATGATCACAGACCAGATTTGAGCATGAACATTCATCTCAGTTCAGTGAAATTCAAAGAAAATGGCGAGAGATTATGGATATGTTGAGAATAACATTTTACTCATACTTTTAAGCAGTATGCACAAAACCACAATGATACAATAATGCATTGCACTCGACTTGACAATAGAATTGGATGTGATATAAATCATTAGGATCTCCTTTTTCACTATATACTATATATCATACAGTATATATATAGTATATAAAATCATGTAGTATTCCATTCAACACAAAGCCTAAAAGAGAAAAAAACAAAGTTACCCTCAGTGCTTGTGGGAACACAGGGTCTTCTTTTTGGGAACAGCCAAAATGCCAGAAGGTTTTGCCTTTCCTTAGACTAATCACATGCTTTGGCACAAAGATGAGCAACAATCTTGACCGCAAATCCAAGCTTTGGGTCCTTGGACTTAATGTGACCCACTAACAAGGTGCCTGAGGACGAGATTCTACTCAGGCACAAGATTTCAAACACTTGTTTCCCGTGCAGATAGATACTGTGATCCATGCTAAGAGAGACTAAGAGAGTAACGGACCAAATGTTCTTTAGAAATTTTGCTTATATTCAATATAGAAGTCTGAACGACTACACTCAACCACTCAAAAGTTTCAATTTGTTAAAGAGCAATTTAAAACATGAAAGGCATATCAAAGCAGTATTTCAAGGTGATGAATCAATGTAAAATCCAAAATTGAGGGGTTTGTAAGCACACTGAGCAGAATGCATAAGATTTCAGATCATGCAAGAAACAAAAAAAAAACTTTCCCAATTTTTTAACGTACAGACACTAAATCACAATAATGAAAAGAGGGTTTCATTAGGAACTCTAAAGCAAACCATTGGAAGGTTAACACCAAAAATACTATGAATAGTTGAAATACTTGAAATAGTGAGAGTGGTGTTTCCTTTCCCCCCAAGGGGGATGCACGGAAACACACGGCTGAAACCCAAGACAACAAAAAAGTACGGATGTTGAAAAGAAGAGCATATAAATGGGGACAGATCCAACGGTAATCAAAGCAAGGCATTTGAAGCATCTTAGTTTTATTTATCTTGCTCATAAACTCAAGATGATTCAAGCAGCCTCAAATCAGATGTCCTGAACCAGACAGGAAATACAGGACGATCCACAAACCTTCGCTCTTGTTTACAATAAACCAATGTGACAAACAGCTCAGAGTAGGAACTCTTAACGGATATAGTACACTTTTGCATAATATTCATCATGTTTTGCATTCTGAATAACAATCAGTCATGTGCAATGTGGTTGAATGATGGACAAAGCAGCGCGAATCAGCTGCTCGGTGCCAAGATAAATCTAGTCACTCCCTAATCAGTTCAGTTATCAAGGACAAACAAGACACAGTTATATATACACATGAGCTTAACCTGTTTACCCACCACCATTTTTGCTCCACACTGGCTTCATTCATGACCTGGTGAGTGATTGCAGCCCCAGAGGAAAGCAGCAGTGGTCTACACCGGGTTAAGGGCCATTTTCTGCTCCAGCCAAAGTCTTAGTGCTACTTAATCAGGGTTGATGACTCTTGAAATCTCGTTTCATTAGTCGACCATCAAAACAGCATGAAGAACAGCATTCGGTGGGCCCCAGCTAGCTAACACGGGACTAACTGCATCTCAGCTGTCCCGCAAACAGACTGGCAGGTTTCAGTTTCAGAGCCAAGGTGTTTCTTTAACTGACCTGCATTGATACGCTGCAGACTTGAGGCTCATTTTCCACTCCATAGGTCAATAAAAGCTTCATGGGGTTCAGACAACTGACAGAGACAGCTTGGTCTTCGTCCATGTGGATGAGTTTACAAACCTGCCCAGTCAAGCGGCCTGTTTTCTGTTAAACATCTTTAATTTGATCGTATGCAAGAGAGCTAAACAAAGCACCGGTCCATGCTGGCCACAAGCCCCCAACATCCCTCTCCAACCAGACTGACATGCATCCAAATACAAGGTGACACCCCGACGGGGGTGACCTTCATAGAGACTGATTCTGGAACACCAGGTCCAGACATCACTACATCAACCAGCCTCTGAGCGCAAACGTGTTTGTGTTGCTGTCATTTCTCTGAAGGTGTCTGTAAAGCACAGCACTTCATCAATATTACGCTGGTGAAACATGTCAGGACTGAAAAAAATCAGCCTGCTCATGTAGGTTGCTTTCTAATTGGACACTGTTATTCATTGAGGCATTATGGGCGATTTTTTATTTCAGCTTT